>NW_020956064.1:17647-34352 GCF_003031625.1 Empidonax traillii
TTTTTTTTTTTTTTTTTTTTTTTTTTTTTTTTTTTTTTTTTTTTTTTTTTTTTTTTTTTTTTTTTTGGTGGTGATGGTGGTGTCACATCAATTCATAATGCAGTATTAATAAAAAAAAAAAAAGAAAATAGTTCATGCACCAAGTCTTCTCATTAGAGCATGAATATCCATGGAAATACCACGTCATCAAATTTTTCTGTTCTTTTGCTTCTTCCTTCAGGCAGTACTTTGCAGTATCATCCAGATGATTGTTTGGAAAGTTGTAATATGGATTTCATCTCAGTTTGATTGACTAAACTCCAGCTCATATGGTACTATTTCCTAGAGCCAGGATTTAATCAGAGTGACTTGATAAATGTCTACTTCATAGCTTTTTCCCCATGAGAAATGTTTTGCACTGATAACTACAGCATTTCAAACATATTTGCACAACCAAATGAATTGTGTTGATTAGCAACACATTGTATATATTCAAGCACCTATTTCAGTGGATGTTTAAACTCTCTAATTTTAAATCTTTTATATTTGAATACTCAAGTCAATAGTCAAGCTTATTTGCAATGTATATTATTTTTGGCTACAGCTTATAATACTGAACTATTTAAAGAGATGCTACCACTTAGGATTGAGATTGGTATCACCAACCTTCTAATAAATATTCAACCATGGAGACAGAGCATTTTCTCACACCTGCAGGGTCCCTGTAGTGCTGAATGTTTCAGATAAATATGGCTGAATGCACTAAAACTTTGTCATGCTGAATATTATCAAGGATTTCAATTTACATCTGAACTATAAGTTTGTCAGTGTTCTTTTCAAGCTTCTTTGGTTTATTTTGTTCAGTCAATTAGCAAAAATAATGTTAGAATATGTCAGTTTCAGTGATTTCAACACATAAGACAAATACAAATCAATTTGAATATGGCATAAAGATTCTAAATCCAGAACTTCATCATCTCTGTCCAGTTAATCGATGACTCCAAAAGTAAGTCATGGTTAGGCATGTTTCATCAAAAACTAAAACCAAACTTGTATGAATCAGATGTAACCCTCACTGCTCCTGGCATGAAACTAAATACCTTTTGAGGCAATTTACAACAGCAGCAAATGAAAGTTAGGCTTACAAAGCTTCAAAAATTTGTGTTCACCCACTAAATTGACAATAATTAAAAAAACCAAAATTGCAACATTAGAAAAATCCCAGAATAAGTACCAAACTCTGAAAACTTAACATGTTCTGGGATACTTTCAGTTTCTCATTTAAAGTAGTTGTATTTTACTTAATCCTGTTTTACTGCATTTCAGTGCTGGTATAGGCATAGGAATGAAGAACTCCTACCAAGTAAGCACTGTAAATCCAAGGTCACAGTGTCATTCTGCTGTCTTTCCTTTGATAACAATATATATTAGTGTTCCTAAGAGAGCAGAGTAAGTTTGAACGTGGTAGGATGAGAGGTCATTTTCCCTGCATACTCAAGACAAACAAACAAAAGTAGATTTTCTGAACGGCTCGAAGTGTAATATAAAAGCTTTTTTTATTGAATACCCAACGTTGTCGGCAATGTTGTACTAAAGCTGATTTTGCAGTGATGTCCAACTAGACCAACAGTAGCAGAGTTGTTCACTTGTGGTAGTCATGGCAACATGGAGCTGATTCACACTAAGGATTACATGGAGCAGTAGTGACGGAGCTGTTGTCACAGACCTTGACCACTGCAGAGGCAACTTGTGATCTGGACTGGTGCAGGTTATGGAAATGGTTCCATGATTTGGGATCTTTCAAGATCAGGGGCCATGATGGGCATAAACATTTCTGATTGTTCATGGATACTTGAAACATAAAAAATAATTCTGTGTGCATAAGGTAGCTGAGAAACAGCAAGCATTCCTGTTGTCTGAAAAAGTCTTTTGATTTATAGGCAGAGGGTGCAATTTTTCTCTTTTTTTATTTCTATAGAAAGCTAGGTCTCTATTTTTTTCTTTTAGAATTCAAGACAAGGTATTAATATAACTGATACCATAAGTCTCTATTTTGCTTTTTTATTAGTTCAAGATCAAATTCTATAACTGCAAGAAAGCTGGTTAGAAAACTAAGGTAACTGTACAAGTTACATAAATTACACAGTTACTCATGTTTAAACATTTTCTACAAAACAGTATGCATCAAAACTTTATTAGTGAGTTCACTTTTCTACTAGTAAAAGCTGAGTACTGTGATGCTGCAAGATAAGCCTCCATCTTTTGAAACAGAACTGGGGATTCCACTCTGGGTGCCTGTGATCTTTACATGCGTATAGAGAGTAACAGTGAAAATGCATACTGATCGTACAGTCACATAAAATATGTGCCTGTAGCATGCAACTGACAGGTAGTAACGAGAAAAGGATGAAGGCAGAGATGTGTCTTAAATCCCTTCTTTCACTGACCTTACTGAAAACTCAATGGAAAGCAGCTCCAATTCTTGATCTAAAGCCTCTCTGAAGGTGAAGCGTCTTTGTAGCAAGATGCCACCATGACCTACTCTATTTTGAAAGAAGAGAATGAACTTTGCTTCATTTTTGAAAGCAAAGTAATGATACCACTTATGAAGAAGACAAGTCATACTCACTTGCCTCATTGGGCACATAGGACACAAACTTCAAATCTTTATCTTACAGAGGACTATGATACAGAAGTTACTATGGGGTGTTCTGGATGCAGAAATAAAAGACACTCAAAAACACTTTTGTGAAAATCTTAACACCATGAACCAAAGCAAAGAACTCCGTCTTCACTAAGATAATCATGAAGAGGGAGAAATGTCACTTACCGCTCTGGGTACTTGGATCGGGCAGAAGATATTTAGCTTCTGAAATTACTTTTCTCTTTTCGTAGGAAACCATGACTACATATGGTGCCAGACACTTTTGAAAGGATCCCAGTTCTTTCAGTGAACTTTGTGGCTATTTATTAAGTATGAAACTGCTGTTACTGTCTTGGGGGAAATTAAACACAGGGACACATCACTCCTGACTGAGTGCAGTTGTGGTCTAAGCTAGCCACTACACCTTACTTGCCTGTCAGAATAGATTCAGCTCCATTCTGCAAGAGCATAAATAGAGGTCTGAGGTGTCTCTGGGATGGAAAGAGTACTGCTGTCTGCAAAGACATTTAAACTGCATTTTAATGTAATAGGATAATGTCAACCATGTGGAGCTTTACAAGAGCTACTTCACTACTCATTCAATGAATTGATGTTTCTGCACACTAAAACATCCTAGGGAGAAACATTCCACCTTCATGTGTAATCCTGAAGTGGGGAGACCTAAAATCATATTGTCTTTATCTTGCAGGTATTTCAGTCAATTTAAATGTAATATCTGGCTCCCAGCCTGTATAGCTGGTTCTGCTATAGAAGTGGCACATTTCAATCCTATCCTTTCAACTGAGGAGGTTTTCCAGTAAATTAAAATCGTCAAAAAGCAAAGAGAAAATGAAAACCAGTGGATCCTGCCTCAGCGTAGGAAATCATTAATTTCTGCTGTTGGGTTATATCCCTGAAGCAGCCATTTAGTATCTGTGCCTTTGTTGCATGTTTCAGTGGTTATGTTGCCACTTTTGGATCTCATTATCATTTGGGCAATCTCTCCCATTTCTAGCTTGTTTCTATTTCTCTTGCCACAATAAATTACTGAAAATCCCCTCTGTGTCTTCATTAGATGGCTTCTATTCAAACTGGCCTCTGTAGGTTAATGAGGGCTCTAAATATGCTTCAAATGGACCTAGAGTTCATAGGTTATTGATTTATTATTTTCCTATGACAGAACACTGCACTAAAAGCTATTTCCTTTCATTTATGTGATGCACAATGTTTGCGATCATTATGCAAAATACAGCAAGATGTACTCTTTAAAATTAGAGATGTTTCTTCATTTCCAGCTATGCATGAATGTACACATGTATTAAGAACATTAGGGGATTCATTTCGAAGGTCTCAGAATCATGTGGTGAAACTGTCTGCAATCACCAATTTCCATTGGAGATAGGGCCTTATGACCACGAAAACTCTTGGGACAAAACTGACTATGGAAATGAAATTTGAATTGTGCAAGGATGGCATATGTTGTTCCTAGATGCCTGCACATCTGCAGTATAGTAGACAGAAAGATTACTAAGTAATTCATCAGTAAACAAAGTAAAAGACTACCAAAGCTTCTCTCTGTAATGTTTATTACAGAATCAATCAATTAGATATTATCACATTTTAATATTTATGCTGGACTTTTTCTGAAAATAAGGTGTATGCACCATTTCCCTCCAAAAGTATGACACAACTGAGGAACTGAGATTGAAAGAAAAGTTTTCTGAAACCTTAGATAGTTTGACTGTACTATGTCGTGGTTTTAATAGAATTTATCTACATTTATAGACCACTCTTTACATTTTAGAGCTATTATTTGGATTTCCAATTATTAATCTTTCTTATCTTGAATTAAGCCTATGTAAGTATAGCTTCTGAAGCCACTCACTTTCCTCCCTTTCTAAATTCTTCTAGAAACTTTCCTATGCAAAAATCCTGTATTTGTTTCAGCAACTTCAAGGCCTTATGTATAAGCCTTGCTAAGACTCTTCATGTCCTATACAAGTCAGATTTGTTTTTTATTGAATGTCTAACATTTAGCTCTGGTTCTGTAAGATGATCTGTGAGAGTAACTGTTTATATTGGCTTATACCCTTTCAGTAACCAAAGGGCTAGCATTCTGACAAAATAAGTCAAGGTTAGGTCATTGACATTAAATGGAACAATTTAAGTTTCTGATACACATTTTCAGCTGAATCAGTGTATTCTTGTATGTTTTAACTAGATCTTAAAGATTTTAAAATCATAACTGCTGCTTTGTGTTGGCAGAGTTGGCTACAATTTTTTTTTTTTTATTTTGGCAGTGTGTAAGGCTGAAATGGTTAATGGCTTAAACGCTGTTAAAGTCACTGAAAAACTCATGTCCACGGTATCAAACTGTGCAAAGAAGCAACTACTCACTATTTCCTTATTTTCTTTCTCACTCCCAGAACCAGTTATGTCCAGATCTGTTTGGTTTTGGGGTTTTTTGTTTGTTTTTTGCGGGGGTTTTTTTGTTTGTTTTTGTTTTTTCCCACTGACTGCTGGTGAGTCCAGTGGTCTCCAGTGTCAAGCCTTTGTCCCATCTTTTATTATCCAATGCCTTTTCTGGAACACCCCATAACCTCAGTCGTCTCAAGGCTCCCAACATGATACATCTCTACATGACATCACTCGGTGTGGTAAACTTGTCATTTTACCTATAACAACCTTTTGTTACAGCTATATATATAAAATTGTGGCTGCTACATACAAAGCTAAACAAAAGCAAAAGAAATTAAAAACTGACACCTTGTCTATTGCAGCTAAGGTAAGTAAAATGAAGTTGTGGGGAGGTGAAAAGAAGCTCAGATAGGGCAAGCCTGATGAAAAAGTCCTTCCTTTCTCAGTATTTCCCTATTTATTATCCTCTACCCTCATCTTCTGTAAAGATGGATTAAAAGTAAGTTTGCAATCTCTGCAAAATATCTTGACTCTGCACCAAGGGAAATCCCATAGTACAGTTTTGATTTGTCCTTTCTCTTTCTTGTAGAAGAAATAGCTCCCAATAAATAAAATAGCTCCCCCAAAATATCACGAGAGTCACTGCTGCAGAACTATTCCAACTTTCCACCCCAAAGAGATACATTAAGCATGCATGGAAACTGGTAACAGTGTTCAGATTCTGCTCAGATGAGCAAATAACACCAGCCTAAACCCTTATTAACTTCTAAACACTCTTCTCTGGTTTCTGTACCAGTTATCACAACATGTGCCACAATAATAAATATTATAGTGTTAGTGGAAAAATAATTTCTAAAGTAAGTCTAGATTTGTTTGCATGTTTATGATACATCACATCACAGTAACTGAACACACCATTTAAAAATGTTCAACATAAAAATTTGTCTAAAAATTGTCCTACTTTTATTCATCTTTTAAAATGCAAATCAGCATCTGAAGATTGATGTGACATTTTCATACCCCAGTACTTTTGTTCCCCAATATAAATCAAGACCAAAACAACACTTAAAAAATGTCTGAATTACAAGAACGAATGGATCAGTCTTCGGAACAATGTAAAATTGGCCACTAAACCTACATAATAATACGGTACCTTGAATAAAATAAACATTAAAAAATAACATATCTGGCAATGAGCAGTATACTTACTTTGTTGAACCTATACTTTGAAATTTAAAAGCAGTAATCCTAATAAATGCCATATATAAAAACTACCTGTAAAAATAGTTTCCCTTCTCTTGTGTGTAAATGCAACATTTAGGAGTAGGGATACTTAAATTTTGCTAATCTCAGAATCATGTGATTTAAAACCAGGATTACTGGTATGAAGCCGGGTTTTATATACAGGTTTTGAAGTCAGAATTCATGGCTAACTCTGGTCCAAAGGACGTTTACAACAATCTATAAAAAAAACTGACTGTATTTTATTGGCTCTGCTTTCTTGTTTATAGTAAAGATCAGGTGAATTGCACAAAGACACTTTTGTATTTGCAGTAGATAAGATGTGACTGTTAATAGCTATTCAGCATTTGAATGTACTGGAATTTAATTCAGGGGTCTGTTTCCATTAATATTTGAATTGCTAACAACAAATTCACTTACAAGTTCAGATATCAGCAAAGCCATTTTATACATATGGACAGCCACATTGTTCCTCTGAAGTTTTTTTACTTACATGAGTGAAAATTTCTCAGTTTTTTCAATACCAGCAATCAGATCAGTCAAGAATTAAAGAAAAACATTTGACAAGTTTTATACATATATAGCTATAATTAATATTGTTGTTTAGTCTTCAAACAACGTTTAGTCAACTAATTTGAAATATTTTGGGGAGGCTTGCTACACAGTACTTGGACCTGTAAGTAAGAGAGGCTACTTCAACTAATCTTACTTATCAGTAAGATGTATTTTAGTCTTTCTCAACTAATTTACAGCACAACCTGGACTGCATCCTACAAATTTTATTTTAAAGATGTACAAACAAAAATAAAGAAGTTTTAGGAAAACTACTTTGAAGAAGAACTTCTGTTTGTTTGTGGTTCACAACTAAATCACTTGAAATGTTTCTAATCCTATTTTTCATTTCCCTTAAGGAAACAAGACTGTAATATACCTCAGCGGTGGAAATGAAGTACTAGTGATAGGAAACTGAGCATAGCATTATAAACTTCTCTTTTGGCTGATCAAAAAGCTTCTATTTTTTTTTTTAATTATTACAGAGAAACAGAGGATACGATTGGATTTTAGATGCAAAGGTTTTTCTTTCTAATTTATGTTCTGTAAAGAAAGGATTTTAGAGATAGTCACAGATGTCTATAGAAGATACTAGTAAGCCTCAAAGACTATCTAGCCTTTCATTTTCAGCCCTGATCCCTAGTTCGGTGAATACCATGGAATCCAAGGCATTTTGTGAGTAGCAGCAATCAATGGTATAGGGTGAGTAGGATGAGGTTTGACAAGAGGAAGAGGCTGTAAATATATGGACTACCACCTGCTAATTCTAAATTTTCAATATATCCTTAAAATCTCTTATCTTGCTGAAGTGCATACTTAGTGCAGTTATGACAAACAGTTATGCTTAAACTAAAATAAATGTCAAACCATCACAAATAAATGTTTGCTAGTTGCTTTTAACTTTGGAAAGTTTTAAAAGCAACTTTTGTAAACTGCTTAGTCTCTTGTTGGACTCTCCAATCTTTAATACAGATTTCTTCTGCAAATACTTTTTTGTTCATTAATAGGAAAATTTTTTTCCTGTACACTTTTTATATTGTTTATATTCCTTTTCACTACAGTTTAATATTGGAACCATAAGATGTTATAGTCCCATAAAGTTATAAAAGCTATACCAATTTCTAGCATAATACTTTTTATGGAAATGATGAAGATTTTCCATGAAGTCAGCCTTCCACAAAGGTCTTCTAGTGATGCTTTCAGCAGAGAGATAATAGTGATAATATTTATTTAGTACCTTTCATCTAAGATTGGCAAATATTTTGCATTAAGTCCTAGCTCTATGTTTGCTTTAGAGTATGCCACTGCATTTTGTCTCAGCAGGAAAAAGACAGTAAATCAGAGTATAGCCTTTGTAGGTGATCTACTCATCACAAGAACGTAAATTATATCCCATTTGCTGAAATTTGGTCATCAGCAGTAGCAGGCATGTTCTTTATCTCATTATCAAAAAAAAAAAAACACAAAAAGTTGGGGATGACACTAAATACTGGCCCATACTGACACACCACTATTTACCTACAGTTCTTTTGGGAGAACAGGTTTGTTTTTTTTTTTTTTTCCCAATTATTTGAGTCTTCATTGTGCTTCAAGGGAAATAGATATTTTTCTACTTTTCTGAGTGGAAAATTGAATTGGAAGAATGAAGGTGATCATGCAGGTACATATCAGCAGTGAGGTAGTGTTTGAGGTAAATACATCGTTCAAAATTAATAGTTTCTCATTTTAATTATTTGATCAGTATCTTTAGAGTATGAATCATTTAACTTTAGCACATATTTGAAAGGCATACATTCACTGTAGTTGCTAACAATACGTATTTTTTTTTCTGCAAACTGCACGGAACTTGAAATAACCTGATTAAAACAAAAAATAATAACCAAAAATATTCTATCTCCTCTTAGAACAGCTTTCTAAATTTTTGCCACTGCCAGTTGTTTGTTAATTTTTTTTTCTCTTCCAATCAAGTGAAAAATTATTTATTTTTCAGAGAAAAACTAATGCTACCATTTTTTTCATGTTATGTTGGAATGCTTTGGTCAACAGGTTATATTTTATCAGCTTTAATCTAGTAAACTTTGATGATGTTCAGTTTTCTTAAGATATCAATTTATTAACACATTGGAAAGAAATCTTATGCACTATGTCCAATTTCACTTGAAAACTCAAGTGAACTTGAAAATTCACAAGGTTTGTCCTGCAAGCCAAAAGGTTTAGATCTCCTGAACTTACTACAAACTTACTTGTCCCAATTAACGACTTGGGATGCAGCAGACTTGCTCTACAGCTCTCTCCTTGTATTTATGGTGTTGAGTTTAGGACCCTGCAGGGCAGCGAAAGACTGAAGATACCACTGAGAAAGAGGTAAGTAATAGAAAGTTTGTATATAGATTGTTTTAACTGTGTATAATTCAAAGTCATAATAATTCTTCCATTAGACTGGTATGACTTTAATTGGAATAATAGTAAACTATTGGTTTTGCATATATGGTGCAGTTCTCTTGTTTGTAATAATATTCTGATTGTAAGAAACAAATGAGAACTCAAGGAACCTGATTTCCAATCTATATGCAATTTATTGGTAATTGGTACAGCCTCCAGTGCAGTATTTTTACTCTCCCAAACTCCATCTTTCCCTAATGTTCTTCCTCCTGTTCTCCTGTGTTGTTTTACACCTTTGTCATTCTACTATCTTATCACATCCATCTACTTTTCAGATTTAATCTTGGATCACAAAACTCCTAATATACACTCCCTCAAGTGTTTATTATCAGCTCACTAGCATCTCATCCTTAAAATCCTTCCTTATAAGCCAAAGAAGGTACAAAAGAATTGTGTGAGTCAGTAAGAAGTGGTACTCTCTGATCTTCTGGTTTTCTTTTTTAATTGCAAATAAATCAGACAAAAAAAAATGCTTTTTATACCTTTCTGTCATCTGGATTGGCCACCAATTATACCAGTTATAAGAAAAGATAATATGTCAGTGGTTCTTGCCAAAGTCTACCATGAAGGTGCAATATTGAAGTGGGATCCTTCTACATGCCTTTGCGCCTGTAGACTCAGAGTTCCTCAGGCTTTTCTTACCTACAGTCTGTATTCTCCATTACAGAGCCACACAAACTACTACATTTTTGACACTTCTATAATTACAAGACTGTTTTTCAGGAAGGACATTTCAAATACATACAGAAATAAAATGGGAAATCAATTTGTGCCTTTGCAGATCTACCTATTATATTATAAGTATTTCAATAAAGGAGTAAATCTGCATTATTTTGCAGCAGTATGAGGACATAATCCTAATAAAAGCCTCTGTTCTCTGCAGTCATAATAATTCAAGATTATAAGAACTAAATAGTTTTTCCTCTTTTACAGTGACCTTTTTTTTACAATATGAATAATTTAAAAAAAAATTTAAAAGCAAGAAAAAGTAAAAGTGTTCCTCAGATCATGGGAGAGAAAGTGAGTAAGAGCAAAGTTATATTTATGGTGTTGTGCATGGAACTTTTGATGGCTACATATTGTTTATCAGTTTGTGCATTTTCAATGTCATTAATCTGTATTATCCTTATTTGCTTTTGTCTTACACATAGCTATCTACTGCTTGTAAAAATTAAGATTTAACAATGTTTAATGATCCTATAATTTAAATAGCAGTACATTTTTCTGTAAGGCTGCAGGCTACTGCCTAGACTAGCCTGTAGACTAGTAGCCACTTTTTTTTTTTTTTTTAATGTCTCTGTACTTCATTACACAGCTATTACCTTTGATTTATGTTTGTTCAGGCATGAAGTAGTTCCCATTACATTTCCTTATATCTCTGTGAAGTATTAGATTTCTGAAAATCCAGCTTCTATGTAGTAGTTTTATTGATTTAAGAAATGGCACATGTTCAATCAAACCCAGAGGCAACTGGCTACAGTTGCTGTGTCTTCATAGAGATCTGGAGGAGAGCAATAAGTAGTAAATACTCTGAGTAGTTCATTGTCCATATGCTGGGCCTTTCTGGCAGAATACTATTATGCCCTTTAGGGAAAGAGGACAGAGAGAGGGGAGATTTTTGTGCTGTTGAAGCACTGTGCAGGCTCCAGAGATTCTGTGTCCCCAAGTATGGGCTTCCTATGTAAACCCTACTGCAGAGAAGAGGCAGAAAAGAAGTACTGCTTTCTGGTGAAATCACAGACACAACTTTACAACTGACCATTGACAGGCATGTGCAGTCTGCAGTGCTCCTGGCTGTGCTGTGTTGGTCTCGTCATCAACAAAACTTCCATTTCGAACATTTGTGCATAGATGCAGAAAAAACACCTACTTCCAACTCTCATTCCATGTGTACCTGTAAGTACCTGTGTATCTTCTTCCATTGCTTAACAAAGTATTTTTCTCACAGCATATTTAAGGTTTAGGCAATCTAAGGCATTATTCACAATATTTAAACTGACCATACGGCCCTTAAAATTAGACCTTTATTTTTGAGTAAGTGAAATTGCATCTTAACTAATTTACTTCAGGTGAATGTTATAGTCTCATGAGAAATAGGAGAGGAAGAGCTGAAAAGCATATTATGGAAAAAATAAATCATACCATGCCACAGTGTCATCGTCCCTCTCCTCGGCCATTTTTCACTATCTTCTAGTGTCATTGTAACCTTCCATGCAAGGTTAAATGTCACAGTGTGGTTTTATCAAAATAGCAACCTTTCTCACATGTGAAAATTACTATACCACGGATTATGCCATATTTCCTGGAGAGATTTGTTACAAGGATATGTTAGCACACTTAAAAGCCAGACAGATTTCTACATTTGAATTAAGATGCATCATTCATGTGAAATTGCATAAATATTGCCACATACTCAAGCCAGAAATTATTTCTGTCAATATCCCAGGTTTCATTGGGGTTTGTGTATGATACTTGTATACAAATTTTTTATGTTTTAAATGACATTAAATTTAGTTTAGCGAGGCAAAAATCCGATGATTTCACTTTGATTGACCTCAAAATAATATAGACAAACAACAAAATAACTGCAGAGCTGATTAGGATGGAGAACAGAAGGGATGATCATCTCCAGGAACTGAGAACTGAAGGAGATGTTCAAAATACACAAGCAGGTCGAAATGTTCAAAACAGCTTACAGTATTTCATAGCAAACAAAATAATAATACCAGAAAGAGCTAGGGTATGTCTCAGACATCAGTGAAAGGTGTTCCTAAGCAAAGACTTGTAAGGGATGTCATACTAGACAGGAAAATGTAGGCAACAATGCCCTATTTGACATCAGTATGTTACATATTTGCCTCCACGTATAGTCTTATTTCATCTTGTCTCTCTTCCTACCTTATAGGGAGCTGCAATTTTTTTTGGTCACTCTTATTCACCTGCTGTCTCTTCATAAACTTCTGTAGCTCAGTACAGAAACATATAGACCTAGAAAAATATTGGGTTTTTTTTTTTTAATTTAATTTCCCGGATAGAGTGTCCTTAATCTGTCTCCTTAAATATTTCATTTTAATAAAATCTTTCATTTTTCAATGTTTTTTTTTTTAAATTTCTTTTCTTAGACCAACAGGTTAGGATTTGATAACAAAGTATATTTCCAGTATAGAAACTTCCAGGATAGTTCGAAAAACAGCTAAAAGAAGCTCTTCCTTTACTAAATTTTACATTCATAGGGTGCCTTTCCATAAAGGAAGAAGCAAACAAAGTATAATTTTTTCTAAAACAAATGTTATATGTCAGTATACGGAGGAGCTGTTCCTTGGAAATTCCACATTCTGAGATGAGACTGAAATTCTCTTTCCACAAGAGTGTTTTGTGCTTCTTCACTTATTCCCCCCACTGCAATGAAAGAGGGAATATAGAATTTCTCCTTTACTATCCCTCTAGTCAGTGTGGCCTTTCTCTACCTATATTTCTGGTTATTGAGTGATCTATTCATCCACTGTTACTTTTGTTCTTCATATATCTGTCCAGCTATTGATTTTAGCTAATACTTGCACAGACTGTTAAAACATGGAGAGTTAATTTATTTACCTCTTTATAAAATGTTCCAGACAATACGAAGTGCACCACTTTACCTCCCGATTATACTGCAATTCAGTTGTAGTCAACAATCACCAAAATAAACGAAATGGATGTTTTACTAGGAAATTCCAAACACCATAATTCATACAATTTTAACACATTTTTCATTTCTGAATGTCCATTTTAATAAAATAATTCTTTTAAATAAATTAAAGTAGAAACTCCACTAAATCCAAGAACTGTTTTCTCATGTCTAGTTTTCTAGTGTTTTTTTAAATTTATTTCTTAATTTCACCCAGTTAAATTTATTGATACCATTTCATTTCTTTCTAAATCCTTTTTTGCCATTGGAGTTTGCAACCTTCATACAGACACAAAGTTCTCACAATCCTTTTCTGTTGTCATTTAGCCAAAGTATACAGAGTGGCATTCTGCTCTTACACTTTCTCTCCCTAAAATATTCTCCCTCATCATTTGTTCATTTTTACTGTTCCGCTTCCAAATGCATTTAATTTCCTCATTTACTTTCCTAGTAAACTGGTGCCCAGAACTGAATGCAATATCCAAGCTTAGTTGCAGTAGTGTTATGCTGTGAATGATTATTATTTCCTCGCTCTTTGACACCTCCTTCTATAAAACCCAAGAGCTCATTGGCCTCCCTTAATACCATATCACTCTATAGATTCATGCCTAATTTTCTGCCCATTATCACCTCCATGGCTCTTTAAGCATTGCTGCTTTCCATGTTTCTCTCTCCTACTCCGTATCTATGTTTTGAATTACTTTTCTTCCTACATTATTAGATAACCTTTTTCCATACTGAATCTCATTTTGCTCTTATGTCCATGTTTCTTATATTCCTTGGTCCTTTCCTATTATTTTTGTGCCATCAGCGGTATTTGCAACACCTCCCAATTTAGTATGATATATGAATTTCATTAACTTGCTGTTTACTCTCACTTTCAAATCATTAATGTGGATGTCAAAAAAACCTCTGGAACTAACACTGGTGCCTTCAGTGCTACCAGACAGCTCCCCCACAACTTGATACATTGCTGTGTATCATTATCCCTTGTTAATGTGCCTTGTGTCAGTTTTCAGTCCGTATGACAGTGTCCCTGTCCAAACAAATTTTAATTAATTTTGAAAGAGAGATTTTGACACAATATGTTTTTTTTTTTTTTACAGCCTCAGGATTCATGCAAAAGAGATTTTCTTTATTTTCCTTTTTTTTTTGTAAAATTAAAATTCAATCATCAACAACAAACCCATTCCTGACAAGTTCATGCTGCTCATTCCTTATGGTTTCATTATCTTCTAGCCATTCAGTGGGCTTTTAGCTCCTGACATTTATTCCCTGCATTCAAGTTGAAATTTAAGCTTACGGTCTGATTGGTTCAGGATTATTCACAATTCTACTGCTTGTTTGATTTTTTGTTAGTATTTCAGGAACTCTCTCTCTCTCTCTGAACCTGACAGCAAAATAATTAACAACCAGGCATTCCTTTCTTCTATTTTCATTTCTCAAAATACAGATCTGCTACAATCAAATTGCCCATTACAATATTTTCAAAGCTTCTCTTACTGCTCCCTTTGTCGGTAACTTTGTGTATGAGTTGTTTTGAAATTGCCCAGCTTATTTTTTTTTCTTAATTGAAAAAAAATCCATCTATAATTTACATCAAAAAGTTCCCCCATCTATGTACTCTGAACCCTTATTAGAAGTGATGGGGGGGGGCCTTCTCCCAATCATTTTTGATTGCTTTCTCTATAACTGGTGTTTTTAACCAGATTTCTTAGCACTTACAGTTCCCCAGGAGTATAGATTCATAGATTGCAAAGCTGCAAGGAACCATTATGATGATCTACTCTGACCTTCTGCACAGTACATAACAGCAGTGGTTAGGAGAACTCTCAAACCACCTACTGTGAAACAAAAGAGACACATAAAATGTTTAGAGTTAAAATGTCCTCATTTGTCTCTATTCAGATTCTCTTCTTATACTCATCACAGTAACATCTCCTGCAAGATTCAGGGGAATTTCTGCTGGAACTCATCTAATGTGATATATGCCTCTCTTTGGATCATCTTAGTGAGGGACATGGTTTATTAGAACACTGCACCTATGCCCTTATCTGTTAAAAAACCAACCAACCAACCAAACAAAAAACCCACAAAACCCTACAAAAACCATGGTGACTTTACAGGAACATTTATAAAGATTAGGAACACACTTCACCTTGGGGATGAAGAGGCTTAAGAGTTTTCTTTTCCCCCTAAATTTGTAATCATGCAGTAGCCTGTGTCCTGTTTCAATGCTGAGTACACATTAAGCTCCGTCAGATATGTACAAAATCCTCTAGTTCTTTTAGGATAAGCAATTATCAGGTAATGACAGTTAGATATGGGAATGATGAAAGATCCAATTAAATTACTGATGCACTGCAAGATCTCACATCAGATCCTAAATTATATTTCCATTGGCAGTTTGGGTACTGGCTGTGGTGGTATGCCATAAACCTAGCACATTATGTCCTGATAACAGCACCATAAAAGAGATTCACTACTACTCTTACCCTCACTATTCACCAGAGTACAGTTGTGGCAACCTTCCAACAAGGTTGCAAACTTTTCTGTTTCTCTCCCACTTTATGATGTTCATTTAAAGATTTTTAAAATCATTGGTTTATAAATATATAAAATATACAGAAATATAGTACCTACAGATACCTCCTTCTGTACTTTTATTTGTGTTATAAAGTAATTTACTTTGACTGTGTTTTATTCCTTCTATCTTAGCACCTAAAGAACTAGAAGATAGTCAATTTAAAGAAAAAAAATTATATATCTAATCTTGCTTTATTATTGCATTCTCATACAGTACTTGGGAAAGCAAAGGAAAAATAGAGAATATCCACTTCTTGGTATCTTTTTTCAGGACTTCTTAAAGTCTAAAGGAACTTCTAATGGAAGTTTTTGAATGACAATCAAGGCTGGAGCACAGTTTGCTTTGTAGTGTATTTTATTGCTGTTTCAGGGGAAAAAAAAAAACAAGTGATAACCTCAGTATCCCAAAAGCATAGGCTTTTGCAGTTTTGAAGGAATATCCAGGGACCTAGCTTCTTCCCAAAAGAGCTTGACTGCACTTCTCCCTGCATTTTTTGACTCAGTTAGTAACTCATCACTTGTCTCAATACAGCTTAGAATATGTCCTCCAACAATGTTGCCTAAATTTAAAAACTAAAAATTATAAGATCACTTATGAAGAGAATTAGCTACTGAGTTATATGTATAGAATAAAATAAAAAGGTGGTTTCTTAAGTATATACAGATAGTCCTCGCTGTGTATTGTGTTTTGCAGAGAACATGCATTCAACAGGACCACCATTCATCCAGCTGTCCATATCTTATTTTATTAAATGTTATAGACATAAAACATCACTACAAGAGTATTAAAATTACTTTAAAATAAAATTCTCAAATAATTTCAGATTAAAACAATTAGACTTCTTGCATTAGGGTGATCGTGGATGTGAATAAATACCAATATAAAAATTTGAGACAGTACACTTGTGTTCCTCTTTTTAAATCTTCCCCACTTCTCGCAAACATGAAACTGAAGAAATCAGAAAACTGTCAGCTTGAAGATTACCTGTTGTCTTTCATCTGGGCTTAGAATAGTAAATATAGCCACAGAAAGAAACTTGGAGAATATGTAGGAACCCATGAATATTTTCTTGACACCAAGCAGTCTTTCTGAAAAACTCTCTCCAGGAATGACTTAGCCACAGGTCAGAGAATAGGTAGTGGCAAACTAAAATCAATCACCAAAAAAACCCCAA
>NW_020956064.1:34646-36752 GCF_003031625.1 Empidonax traillii
CATCTGGGCTTAGAATAGTAAATATAGCCACAGAAAGAAACTTGGAGAATATGTAGGAACCCATGAATATTTTCTTGACACCAAGCAGTCTTTCTGAAAAACTCTCTCCAGGAATGACTTAGCCACAGGTCAGAGAATAGGTAGTGGCAAACTAAAATCAATCACCAAAAAAACCCCAAACTTTTGAACCTGAAATACAAAAAGGTCTGCATACATTGATCATGAGAAAAGCAGTGATTAAACCAAATTGCATCTCCATTCTCAGAGACAGCTCTCTGTCCTGATGAAAATGTAGAATAATCCACAGTGCAAGGAAAATCTCTCAGAACCTTTTAGTTGGAAAAGCATCGAAATTACTACAATAACATTTAAATTTACTTGGAACCACAAACATTCCAAGCCCTTAAAATAATCAATCAAAAATGGATGAGGAATAGATGGACCTTGTCGAGAAAAAACAGAATTAGAAGAGGAATTATGGGGTTTTTTTCACACTAATGAAAAGTGTGTGCACCCAGCAGCCTTTCTGATTTTTGTGCCTGTAATATTTTGGTAAATACAAGATACTATCTCACCATGTCAACCTCTACATGTTTAAGAGCAGGTAAATTCCAGTGAATCTGAGAAGTTGCAAATACTGGTAGCTATACTCAACATCATGCTCCCAATTCTTACAGCAGCATCTGACCTTGTTTGGAACTGAATTTTACTCAGGACTTTCAAAGCTATGACAAAAGTTTAAAAAGTATTCAAAATCTCTCTTTGAAACAGACTAGTCTTAAGTTTAAGTCCTGTTATAAGAGATCTTACTAAAATAACATTAGCTTTATCAAAATGTTTATTAGATAAAGAAGGCATTATAATAGAATGAGCAGGCTAATTGCAACAACCAGTTAATAAAACACAGCACTCAGTGGACTGCATTGAATCACACTAGTGATAAAAAAAAATTCAGTGAAAAAGTTCCATGTTTGAGCTATTTATGCTTCTTCCTCTGAACTGGAAAGGAAAAAATAATTGAAGAAATTCTAATTTTCTAGAAGACATTGCAAGAAAATAAGGGAGACCTCAATTCTAATCCCTTCAGCAGAAACACTCACTGTCTAATTTGCCATTCTTGTTCACAAAGTGAATGCTAAGGTAGCACTTGCATTGACCAGGACCTGGAATGAAAAAGGAAACCAGAACTGATCTATGTCTAGGGCAAATGGTCTTAGCAACCTAAAGTTTAGGAAGCTATGGTGTGTAGGGCTGCAATACACTGCCTAGGGGCTTGTAGAAACAACAGACTTCAAGGTTTTTGAAACTATTTTAAGACTAAGGTTTTTTAAGAAAAACTCATGATGCTTTAATCTACTGTTGGTGATGGTTGTGAATTAAGTTCAGGAGACTGAGTTCAATGATTTGTGATGGTCCGTTCCTGGCAGCAGTTCTGTGATTCTATGTCAGATTGCAGTACCTGAATTTATTACAGTTTTTTACATAACATAAGTAGATATGAGATGAAAGTTTTAGAAGAAAAAAGGCAGCAAAAAAGCTATATTGCATCCTTTGGTCTAAGAGGAACGGGAGTCAGCACCATGTTCAAAAAGGCAGCTTTCCATGGGATTTTACCTCTTGTTACACTGAAGATTTTCATTCGTAATACAATCTTAACTAGGCATTGTTTTCAACTTAGATACCAACATTCATGTAAAACCCTTTTGATTTTGGGTCAGGATCCACCTATTTACAGTCAGATCAGTTTTAAAATTTCTGGATGCCTGGGGACAGTGCTGTCAAGAGAGAGTACAGTCCCATTGAAGTGTGCAAAACAGCACTGACTGAGCATCGTTGAACAAACCAGAGGTGAACATGCGCCACCCACCTGACCTCCTGCTACACACATGTGCTACATTCACCTACCCCACAACTGCTTTTTCAGGTACCTTATAGATGTGGAAAAAAAGAGTTTGGAGAAGAAAGGAAGTGCTTTGTTTAATGGCTTTTATTATGGAGATGGAGCTGACATATACGACACAGGAAAGCTTCACAGGAAGATGGTAACATCCACTACCAAAATTTTTTTTTTTTTTTTTTTTTTTTTTTTTTTTTTTTTTTTTTTTT
>NW_020956064.1:37350-66798 GCF_003031625.1 Empidonax traillii
ATATTCTAGTTCAGCTTTTGGCATATCTAAATGACATTTGAGATGGCAGAGCAGCCCCAGATTTAAAGACAGCAAAAGACAGCTAAGGCTGTTCTGGCTTCCCCATCTCTGGACTTCAAGTCCTGCCTCTGACTACCAATATCCCAAATATTTATCTCAAATGCAAGTGTTTAGAAAACATGAAATTGCAAGATGAGTTCTGACATAAGAATACATAGTGGATGCACACATGCATATCAATTATGGTACAGGCTTTGCAACACAAATCCTAATGATCACTGCACAATCATGTTAGTCCCTTTGTTTTTGCTTCTCTGTGTCCACACATATTCCACATATAAGTTCATGCTATGAACATTCAGTTTTCTGTCTCCACGTGCTGCCCATATTTTTCAGCTGTAGTTTAGACACTGATATTTTAAAAGTGTGTCCTTTTGCCTTGTTTCTCCCTGATTCATCTCAATTGCATCTGGCTTTATCAACCCAGTGTAAAGAGGAAAGAAAACGTGCCAAATACTGCACATTTGGTATCTGAAGTGTGCCTATTGACCTTTGACTGGAATGGATATTTTAATCCTGCACTCGAAAATTACCCTTCAGAAGACTCGAATTCAAATTGCCAACATGATATGTCATCTTCTAATCTGATGTGACTGGAATGATAACATTTGCTTTGATGTGCAATGTAATCCAGCGTGACTGATCAGATGCAACCTGCCATAACACTGCAAAAGGCAATGCATCATGCTTGGAAATTAAAACTATCCTGCTTTATGGAAATCATAGTTAAAGGAATCTACCTGTATTTTACACATTTTGTTATTTTTCAAGTGTTTTTTAAACCAACAGTGACAACTGCCTTATCTAAATTATTAATTTTAATTTTCTCTTGTGTCTGACTCTACCTATAGCATCTGCATTTTTCAGTCAAGATATAGGCAAACTTCAAATCACTGCAGGATGTCTAACAATTGGATTTAAAATGTATTAGAATATTCTGCTTGGAAAGAATGCAGTTTGCAGCTTTTAAATTGTCTTTCTAACAGCTTGCTATAGTTGCTTTTATTATCAATGCAGAAAGTATTCTTTGTGGTCTGAGATGCAGCTCCAGGTGCAGGAGAAAGCAGCACCCAGCAGCACAAGAAATCAGCAGCTGTTTATCTTTCCTCTCCTGTTAAATCAGATTAGAGCACTTTTGGGGAAGATTTCACAGAATCCTGTGTCTTCCCACATGACCTCATAAATTACTTGAAATCTGCAAGGCAAGTCTCACCCATACAGTCAGAGGCAACTCTCTCTGGTTCTCTGAAAATGACAGAAAACTTTAATTATAGAGCAACAGAGCGATAGGTAAAAGTATATGAGATGGTTACCTGGGTGAAGGAGGTCAACCAAAGCATAAAGGGACCCTCTTACTCTTCAGCAAGAGAGTTGTAACCAATGGGCCCGTGGCACATAATTTGCATAATTATGTAAAATATTACAGTTTCTTGTAATGACAGACTGGTAGTAAGGTCAGATGACATACAGAGCACTAACAGTGATTATTGCTGAAGATGCATTCAACAGGCCAGGATATTGAAAAGAGGGAAATAATGTTCTGTACGTAGGGGGTTAAAGATTTGATATACAGATGTTTCCTGTTGTAATATGTATCCACAGAGGTAAGAACCTCACACAACAAGAATATTTCTTTCCCTAATGTATGGACTCTTCAAATAGAGTATCAAGCACAATTTCTTCTTTCCGAGTAGAAAATAAGTATAGACAATCTGAAAGAGAAAATGGGAAGTTTTAAAAATAGATGGCAATTAGAGACTTCTATTTCCATTACAAACTCAAATATTTAAACTTAATTATTTGCCTTCTCACCAAAGAGCCTTAGAAGAACTTGTCTGTAGTTTTTCCAGCTCCAGTTTGATTCTGCTCCTCTGGGATTTGAAATGCAGGAAGGGAAGGGTAGATGCTACTTGAAGGCAATGTTCCTGTTTTTGCAGAAGCAAGAAGTCTTTTAAAAGTATTGAAGGTATTACCCAAGCTTCTGATCCAGTAAGATTTTCAATAATATTTTCTGAAGTGCAAGCATGCAAAGAGCTAGTGATAGTTACAGAGAAAATAATTTTCTGGTTTAAAGATTTTCATTAAGTCCCTGAATATACAGAATATTAATTAAAAAAAAAATCAAATAAAAACTCCAAACAAAACAAAAACCCCCAAACAAAACAACAACAAAAAGAACAACATCAACAAACCAACCCAAAACCGAACAAACAAAATGAAAACCACCCTTATTTGACAAAGGTAGTCCCCTGACAGGCAAGTAATTCCGCAAGTTTTTAGGGTTAAGAGCACTAAGCTGATGTCAGACTATACCTAGAAAAGTAGCCTGATCTGACAGCTCACTTCCCTGAAATGTAATTGGTAAAAATGGTTCTCCTTTTGATTCAAATTTACAGCATGACATATCATTTTCTAATATGAGGTGACTAGAATGATAACACATGCACCTTAATGCGACGCATAGCCTGGTGTGATTGATCATATGTAATATGCCATAACACAGCACAGGGCAATGCATTTCACTTGAAATTTTAATCTAAGCTGTTTTTCTGGAAAACTGCAATGAAAGAGAAGGCCTGTTTCTTACCTTGCTGAATTGCTGAAGGTTTTAGGGTTGTATTTTTTCCTATCATCTTGCTGATGTGGTAGGTACTCACCTCAATGTCCAAGGGGGAAGTTATATTCCATTTTCCTAACTTGCACTGAAAAACGAGTTACAAATCCTTTTCCTCAAATGCCCTTTCCACAAAGTCATCCTTACATGGGTATCCTTGTTGGATGACTCCCAAGCTGTCTTCCCATTACAATTCACTCTAATTCATCAATATTTATCCCGACCATGTTGTGTTTGCAATTGCAAGTGCAGTTTTAATGTTGTGATTGTCACTGGACCAAACAGCAAATACACACTGCAGTTTAACATATGCATATGGAATGAGTGTATTCTCACTTCTGTCTTGTACCCAGAATTTTGAAGTGACACTTTTTTTACTCCTAATACTATTACTGTTAATGGAAAAATGCCAAAATGTCAAGCCATTTTCTATAAACATGTATTAATACAAGATGTCTAGGAATGGGGATTAAGAAGTTTATTCCTTATTTTTTATTGGATTTCTGACAACTTCACATTTCCATTTATACAGATCAGAGATAAAAATATAAAAAATAGCCCACTCACTTTGAGCCGTTGCCTAAGATCTGGTAAGATTTTCATAGGAATCTATCTTTTATTTCTCACAGATTTCTCTTTTCCATAGAATGGCCTACGCCTTTACATCTACTCTCTAGTAGATGTAAATGGGGAGAATAGGCAAAAGTGGGGAATGAAGAGAGCAGCCTGCATGACTATTTTTATAAAATCTAAGCACTCACTCTATGAATAATTTGCATGCTTCACCACAAAAATATATGACTAGGACCTTTATCAAGGACAATTAAAGGCCCTTAAAAGATTCTATTTTTAAAGACTTTGCAGTGGAACATAAAAAAGCAGTGTTATAAGGAGAGCAGCTATGGGGTTTGACTGAATAGAGAATTTCTGTAATAAAGAAAATCCAGAAAAAATAGGCAGGTAAAGAGTTCTGGTGTAGAAGAAACTGGACTAAACTTAGAAGAATCTTTGAGTCAAAGATAAGAAGTTGGATTGATTAAACCGAGAACTGACAGGAGTGAAATGAAAGGATAATATTATACCTCATGATTTCTCATACATAGGCAAATTTAGAATATCCTCTTCGGTTAACATAACAAATACACAATAAATAGAAATTTAGTGGTAGATAAAATGTTTTGAGTTCCTGATGATTTGCTGAGCTGTGAATTTAGAAAAGGTACAATTCTGAAGAAAAAAAATCTTTTTTTTTAATTTAAAAGAGTATTACATTTAGAAATCTATCAATTTAGATAAACCAGAAAAAAAAGTTTTAAGTGGTTAATAGAATAGAAATGAAACAAAATATGTTAATTCAGAACATGCTCTTCCATTATTTTATTTGACCAACAAACAGAAGAGACTTTAGTTGTATAACCTTATTACTAAATACTGAAATGCAGACTGATAAAGCATGGGACAAAACCCAAATAATTTTACACTTTTTCATGAAATTGTACATATTTCTTTTTCAAAAGAATCACTGCCTTAGCACTGTTGTAACTTCTTGCTCTGCTACAAATTAATGGCAAGCCTCATTAATCAATATTTTCTTTTTTTACAGTAGTAATACTACAAAATCTAAAAGAAGAAAGGCAAACAGAGAGAAAGAGGACCAAACTGAGAGAGCATGAAAATCCTGAAAACTGTATAAAAAAAAAGGAACATAGCAATAACAAATGGTACATTGTTGCACTGAGGCTCAAAATTCTACTTTTTGAGAAATGTCAAAAATATCATGTAGCTTATTAAGCAATACAGTAAGATTTTAATTTTTTTATATTTGGACTTAAAATGCTAGTAAAATCTTAGATGAACTAACATAAACACACAAAAAAAGAGGTTTGATTTCAGTACTTGTAACTGAAAATATAAGAAGCAGTAATACTAACATAAGGTACCATGGTGATAGCAACATTATATGAGCCTGTACAGAATGAGGCTTTTCATCACAGCAGTGACCTGTTGGCAGAGAAGACGGGAAGAATAGGACTTGTCCCTTTTTTAGCTTCTTTATAATCTTCCCACTTCTAAAGGAACAAATCTTTTCAAGAGGAGTTTAAAGGTGAAGCAATAGTAGATTGCTTTAAAGTTTTGCCCGTTTTACTTTTTTACAATCATGTTCCAAAACAGGAGTCCATGACTCACAGCAGAATGCTTTCCACCCTGTTTAGTCACATGTAACTGTACTTATGCACCCTATCCATTGTCTTTTGGAGCACTGGGATTTTTTTCAGCAAAACATATTTGCTTACACTCCGGTCATGATATGAAATAATTTCAACCATTCCCAGTGGAGATGGAAGCAGTCAAAGGGACAAGAGGCACTCTTAGTGTTACACAGCTGCAAGAGCTGCGTGGAGAAAGTTTTGTCAGACACGTTTTGCAAATACTATCTGTTTCAAAAAAGGAAAAAAAAAAAAGTTTTTTTTTGGTGCAAATGATAAATTCTTAAAGCCTATCATATTTTTATAATGCTGCTTATTTTAAACTCTTACCATATGCTCTGCAAGTGAGGCAGGCATATGGTTCACATAACAATACCATATGTCTGATAATATTTTGCTGTATATTACAGCAATAAAAACATTTTTAATTTGTAGAGGGACTCAATTTAAATTATGTTTTATCTTCATTTTTTCCATTTATAAATACTTCTGATGACATTTCTGAAGAAGACTATAAATCCCCCAAACAGTTTAATATTTCAAACTAAACATTCAGGGAATATTTTATGGCTAAAACCATGCATTCATCACTGTGAAAAAGATTATTGTCCTTTCGTAAAACATGGAGAAAAATAAAATAAAAAGTAATAAAAGCATACATTAAAATTACAATATATTTAAGCACCTTCTCCTTTTTAAATACATATTTTCCACTGCCTCATTGAAAATGTTATCTGAAATGTTCAGATTGTTTTTCCTTTCTTCTTTTCTATGTTGTTTAGTTCTCTATTGAATCAACATGGAGATAAGAAATGAACCACAGGTAAACATGTATGAGAACTCATCTTCCTTTCAACAAGATTGCATTTGAAGAGATGAAAAGAGAATAATTCTGCATTCTCTTTTTTTGCTTGTGCTATTGTACAGGCATCCTTGTCAGAGTGCAAGTACCACCATGTTAGGTATTCCCTCCTATGGAACACTTAACCCCATATAGAGAAGTGAAAGCAGAAAGAATCATTTAGAATAAGACCCTCAGCTGGAGTTCATGGAAGGAGAGAAAATGCAATGTTTTGGGGTTTTTTTACTTTGCAGTGACTTTCTTGATGGCTAAACAACACAGCAAAAATATGGATGAATCCAACCTCAATTTTAATACAGAGAAGTCAGTGACTTTGGATGATGACATGTGACACAGTAAGAAATATGGGAGAAGACCACATGTGTCTGGAAGAAACTTTAACCATGGCACATATAGGGAAATTATGTTTTTCAAGTCAGAACTGATGAAGCCTTTGCTGAGAATGTTACTGGCTTGTGTACATCTAGAAGGTGATGAAGTAAGAAGAATTAATAAGTTGGGAGAGAACTAGAATGTTCAGTGTCTCCACTGGACAGTCAGAAAATTGAAAAGTAACAGAAAATACACCTAAAGACCTCACGGACATAGACAGTCATGTGGCTGTCATTAGTCACAGTGACCTGAGATAGAAGAGACTAAAAAGGGAGGATCAAGAATTCCTTTTTTTTTTTTTTCAGTTTAAGGTACTTACAAAGCATCCACAGGAAACAAGTAAATAAACAGTGTTCAAAGAAAAGAAGATTAACTCAAGCTTCAAAGAGTCTGAAGCCTCTCTGTCTTTCCGTTATGGAAAATTTTAGTCCTCTTCCTCTGGAACTCAGATCCTCCAGTTATTTCCCAAAAGAAGAAGACTTCTTGTAGTCTTCCACTGTAATGATGCAGTTCCTTGCCGCTTCCTACTGAGCATGCTATTTACCATGTGCCATGTACTTCCACCAAATGAAAATAACAACCTAACCATTCTAGAAGCAGATTAAAAAGACCACACACACCCACACACAAACTCCAAAGCTTCTGTAACTTCAAGAATGAACCTGCATACTAAAATAGACAAACAAACAAATCAAACAAAAATTATAACCCTTTCATTTGTACAGACAAACGAAAAAAGACACAGCTAGGTGGATAGAGAAAGTAAGTATTGCTCTATTTCTATTTACAGCTGTTTAATTTCAGTCAAAGTAATTTCAGGCCCCACCATCAAAGGCAGTGAAAAGAAAATTCCCTCTCTGCATTACATATACTGCTTTTTCTGTAGTAGTTATTCTTTCAACTGCTTGTTAAGTAGAATCCAAGCAATAGATAGCAAAATGGTTCTTTGATGCCTTGATTGTTTACATTAGCTGATAATTACATTAGTCCTAACACCATCCAGTTCTTCAGGCTGGTGCTTAAACTAGTAATTGCCCCTAGAAGTATCAGCATCACTTTTAACATATAGCTCTGCCTGCAGTCTGGGTAACTAGCCAATTTGATGACTGAAGAGTGATTAACATCTGCTTTTAGATCTCTTCTAGGTCACCGTCTTTTCAGTGGACCTCATAATCAAGATACAAAGGAAGAAGAATTAAAATCTAGTGGTATACTCAAAATACCTGGTGAATTAGAGAGAGAATAGGCTGGAAAGCTATGAATTTTGGGTGGCAGACAGACACATATATAATGCAACTGTTGTGAAATTATGATGTATTCTAAAGCTGTAATGTGGGACAACTGTTAGTAATACCCTTTCAACCCAGCCTTTTAAAAATATTTGTTTGTAAATATTATTAAGGCATATACACATTTGCACCAGCAGTGTGTTAGCTATAGCTCAGATTTTCTTGAATTTTAGTAAAGTAGGTAAAATCTGGATAAACATGTTTCCTAGACTCTAAATCATTGGGTATCTGTTGCCACTAACCTGCACACAGAGTCCCTGATTTGAACGGATTTGAACGTTAGTGGAGCTTAGTACTTAATTTTCATAGCACTCACAAATACTATTTCAACATTTCTGCACATAAATTTTTTAAATCTCTGCCAATTTCAGTTGTGTTTTTTTCCACTACATCCTGAGATTGATGTAGTAGTGAAAAGAAAATGTTATGACTATAGAAAAGGCAAGGGTGCATTATGAGCCACAGGCAATAACCATAGCCAGGAAATCATCCAACAAATAACAAGCCAAGACAAAAGCCAAGTCTCCCTTACAGATTTGTTATGTCCATAAAAAAATTTGTCCCTAAACAAATTAAAACACAGCTCAGAAGTTCACAAAAATACAGTGATCAATGTTTCTTCAGGATGATGAATAACTTAACTCCTTTGCTTAAAACTCATTTTAACTTGATCCACTGTTTCTATCACAAGTAGGTAAACAGCTTATGTGGTAAAAAAATACACTCTGTTTTCCTTCACTTTTTTGAAAGACAGCTTAGTTCATATTTTTCCCTTTCTAGATAGTTTTTACTATTGATCAGAAGCCAAAAGCTCTTTTAGAGTTGTTTCAATGTTGAAGTAAGATAAGACAGTTGATATCTTAGCATTTCTTAGCGTTTTCTCTGACCAGGACTTTCTACATTGCTCTCTTGTTAAGGGAAAACTTCACATTTTCTTCTCTTCTTCAAAGGCTGATCACTTTCAGAAGGCTTTATGGTCTTTCTCGAGATAGATAGGATTGAATTCATATTCTTTCCACATGCACAACGTACATGTCAGATTTTGAATTAGCACATATTATATCCCTAAGAGTTGGGTTCAACTAGCTCACTGAGGTAATCTAAGAAATACTGGAAACTCTTAGGAGTTCCTTCCCAAAATGTTAACTACTTTTTCAATTTTAACTTATGTTTGAAGAATAGTTTAAGGTTTGTGGGGTATTCCTTCTCAGGACTGAACATGTTACATTTATATTATAAAAAATACTGCTGAAAAACAAGTTCCTATGTCAATTAAACAGAAAGTTTTGGTTTAAACTTATGATAATGACCAAAAAAAGTCAGAAAGGTCTTCAGCTTTCTGAAATACTAAAATTAACCTAACTTAAAAACATGTAACAAAAGCAGTCCTGATTCTGTGGTGGTTTTTTTTTTTTATACTACATTGACAGTGGTTGCATAAGCCTATACAACCTTTCCAGTGCTACGTAACACAGTGGAATCAGTCCATTCACCTTAGATAAGGGGTTCTGAAGCATAATGGAGTGGAATAAATACAGATGAGAAGATCAATTTAATTCCTAGGCATCACAATTATTTGCCTGCGTGGAGGAGAGATTCAATGGTTTCTCTGACCTTTTCATTAATGTTATTTTTCTAAGTAACAACATAAAAATTACTAGTAGAATCCTTACTCAGATAATTTTTTTATTATCCTAATTTCCAGGGAGACCAAGGAGTTTAGATTATGTTATTAAAAGAAGGCTTTGATCTAGAGAGACAGATTAGTCATTGCTCGACTCATTAGCAGCAGTATTTTCATTCTAATACCCTAGTCCACTCTAGCAGTAAATCTTGAGAAGTTAACTTTTAAATGCTCACTAATAGAGTGTCATCAGTTTTCGGTAACAGTGTGAAGCTCACATGTTGAGTAATGACTTTTGCAATTTTAGTGTTAATTTTATGTATGTTTTCACATACATATGTTTCTAAACAGATTTAGCATCGCTTTGATGATCTTCAGTGATACAGCCAGCCAGCTTGTTTTCACATCCATTCATGTTGAAAGTAGTTTGCAGTGGCAGGAGTCGATTAATCATTAAGCTATGGGTTTAATATAGCAATAGTATATGGAAGCTTTCTCTGAGGATTCAATTTTAAAAGCCGGAGAATCAATTCAAAGTCACTAGAAGTAACACAAATACCGCTCAGCTTGCTGTTCAGGTTCCTGCTGTGCTAGTGTCTCCAGCAGAGGACACAGTTTGCTCTGACTGTGCTTTGGCTGAACTGGTTGTGCTACCTGAGCAACTAAGTTATGTTAAATAATCCACATTGAAGCAGCTTGGCCTTGAACCAAATCTTCTGGACAAATGGAAGTGGTTTGTTACCAATAGAGAGAGCTAGTGATATTATTCCAGAGAACCTTTGTAACAAGGCACTCGATTAGATCAGTTTGTTATTATCTACTTTCTGTAGCTTCTGTAGATGTTCCTGTCTTTTAGTTTGTTGTACGAAAAGTTGATGAGCTTCTTCGTGCTAGAGAAGTTTATGCACAGTTGTACTCTTCTGTTGCATCAAATGACTTTCCTGTTGGTCATAAGCTCTTTATTCTCTGACGTTCCTGGTAGTCATCCCTAAGAAAAGTAGTAAAATTTCCTTTCGGCAAAAGATTTCCACAGCTTTGCAGATGAACCCCTAAATCATGCAGAAGAACCATCTCTTGTGTACAATACAATATTGATGACATGAAGATCATGGACTCCGGAGTCTAGCTGCTGCCCTTTACATAGCTATTTCCCCTCAGAAGGAAATGCTGTAGTCACTTCTGTCACAGATTTACATCCCTGTCTGCTTAACATTTATAAAGTGCAAATAAAGGACCAAATTTGGAGTATAGGGAAGAGCACATAGGTATGCTGAACTTACTTCTTATCCATGTGTGAACACTACTCTGTAAGATGTGTCAGCCTGATATATCTGCTGACATCTGTACAGTGAGAGCAATGTTACATTTTTAACAAAATGGTAGTCCTACAAATGTTTATACACAGTCATCTACCCTACAACATGGAGGGTTTTTTTTCTTTTTGCTTTTTTTTTTTAATTAATTCATCTAATGTTGCTGTAAAATGTGACTTAAAGGAAGATTTAGGGTTTTAAAATACTGTGACATGTTGACCTTGGCTGGCTGCTGGATACCCATCCAGCTGCTCTCAAGTCACCCTCCACCCCCTCCAGGAGAGGTTTAAAAAGCTTGTGGGTTTACGTGCCAGTCACCATCAGAGGCCAAACAGACATAATTTGGGAAATATTAATGTACAGCAAATTAAAAATAGAATCCCATCTTTCAAGTTCAACTTCACTCCTTCATTCCTGATTCTTCTACCCCCTCTCCTACCAGGTAGCTCAGGGAGGATGAGGAGTCATCGTTTGTGTTGTGTTCATAACACTCCTGCTCTAACTGCTCTTTCTTCCTCACAATTTTCCCTTCTTCCAGCATGTAGTCTCCCCCATGGGATACAATCCTTCCAAACTGCTATGTTGAGTGTCCTTCCCATGGGTTGTACTTCAAGAACTGCTCCAGTGAGGGCATCAGGAATAGACTGCACCAGCATGGGTCCCCTACAGGCCACAAGTCCTGTCAGCAGAATGCTCCAGTGTGGGCTCTCCATGGGCTGCAGCTTCCTTCAGGACCCATCCACATGATCCATCATGGGGTCCTCCACAGGTGGCAGTGTGGATATCTGCTCCACTGGTGTCATCCATGGGCTACTGAGAACAACCTGCTTCTCCACAATCTTCTCCACAGGCTGCAGGGGATTCTCTGCTCTGGCACCTGGAGCTCATCCTCCCTCTCCTTTTCCACTGAACTTCATGTCTGCATAGTCATCCTCCACAACTTCTCTCTCATAGCTGCTGCTTGGTGTATTTTACCCTTTCTAAAATATGCTGCCGCAGAGGTGCTGCCAGTGTTGCCAACAGCCACAGCAATGACCTGCTGTAGGTTTGTTTTGGAGTGGACTGGTAGAGGTTGCATCCACCACAGGACAGCCCTTGGTGTCTTCTCACAAATATCACCTCTGCAGCCCTTCCTCACTACCAAACTCTTGCCATGTAAAACTAATATGATTATTTTTGGTTTTCACAGAAAATTCAAAATAATATAACAAAGAATAAAAATTATAATTCCAATTACACAGGGAAGCAAAATATATTCAGATAAATGTATTCATAATCAGCTTTTTTCCCCTCTATTCTTTTAAACCCCTTTTTATCTACAGTTCACCTCTAAACTAACTTTCATATATTTATAATTTACTTCATTTCAATAGAAATTTCAAATATTCTTTGGTTTTCATAACAGTTCTCTTAAATGCAGATTTTTTATTTTGGGATCAGCCTTAACTTTTAGAAATATTGAAATTCAAGCCATTTTAGTGCCAACTGAATTGCCTTGCTTAATGATGGCTTGAAAGTGTATTGATGTTTATAAAATTGATTATTTATAGTTTGTCAATGGCATATTAAGAAATAAAAAATTCCTGTACTGTAACCAATTGCTATGTACCAAAGTTCAGTAATAAACTTATTTTCAAAATTATGCTTTGATTTCTGTCCACTAGTATAAAAATCAGGCTTGGCAACACCACTAGCAAAATACAGATTGTTTTGGAACTGCTCCTCAGTTAAGTTAGTAACAATTTTTGCATGCAACTTGTCCTCTGAATTGGTCTCTGATAAGAGCGAAAGAATTATGGAAATATTTGATATGCGTTAAGGCAGATGTTTGAGGTATCTGTGATTTCAAAAAGTTACTTGTATTCCGCTTTCTAAGAGGAGCGCATCTTTGTCTTGACATAATTTTAAAGGAAGGCTGAACCTGGAAGCTCAAAAGTTGCTGTATGTAAAATTATGTAAAACTGGGTACTGATGCACTATGTGTTGAAAAAGACAGAAATATTTTACTGCATGAGTTTTGGATCAAAACATATCTAAATAGAGTTGTACTGCATTATGTCTGGTGTACAGCTATGAAGGTAAAGTGTGTTTAGTCATATGTAAAGACACTATAAAATGTAACTGCTACATAAAACAGATTTCCATCATAACAGAAACAGAGACTTCCATCAAACTTGTAAAGGATTCCAAAGAAAATAAATTTCAATGCCAGACCAAAATAAAAAGTTTCCTTTCTTAAGGGGTTATAATATTACGGGGGGGAAAGACTTAATTTTAAAACTCCATTTTACTTGTATAGCTTCTCCAATTTAATTTAAAATGTTAAAAAAGAACAATATCATCCAAAGTTTTGTTTCCTTGGATCTATTACATGTATTTATTCACTGTTGGCCAACAAACCAAAAATATCAATCTTTTGCACAGTTTTAGTTAATATAATGTGCCTGCCCTGACCTTCTAAAGAAGCTGTGTATAAATAGGAAATACAAATTCAATTTATAACCATAATAATGAGATGAAAGAAGGCAATTCTTTAAAATGAACCTAAATATTTTCCCCTGACCTCACACTTCATACAATGAAAACAGATAAAAAGCAACTTGTCTGATTGTTTTTTGCTGAACTGAGTGTGCATACAAAAGCAATCAGTTTAAAGCTGGCCTTCAGTTTCAGCATTTTTGTAGTTTTTGAATTGAAATTCTTGTCTGACTCTTCAGCATTGTATACATTTAAAGAATTAAAGGATTTGTGTCATATAAGGCACACCTTCCCAGAAACATTGGGATTTTTCTTAAAATTTTTTGTCTTTCCTGCATGTATCCTAGCGTTCAGACAGACTGTACTAGGTATCAAATAAAACATGAAGACAAGTAAGCTACACTGTAGCATTTTGGGAGTTCCAGGGATATGTGTTTGGAAGTTTGGCAATGCCAGAATTACATACAACCTTTCATCACTGTACACTCTTTAGCCTCCTGATCATGTAATAATGTTTTAAGATTCCCCTTTCTTTTCATGTAGAGGATGGATAACTCTCAATAATATTCAATACCATCCTTTGTTTCTTTTAGCTTTTTGTAGTGTCTGTCTCTAGTCCTTATTTAGTGGAGTCAATTCAAACTCAGAGGACAGGTTTATTAATTTGTATGGGAACTTTTCTGTTTCAATCAGAAAAGTATTACTAGAACTCTTCACAAGGATTATTCAATTATTGAATTTATGTTCACAGTGCTTCCTGACATAAGTATTATTATATCCCTTTTACAGATTCAGCAATGAGTTGTAGGGACATGTGATATCTAAAAAAATGTACCTCAATGCCCAGTCATTAGAATCTGATTTTTCAGTACAGATATCATGTTATGTTCAAACTGCAACTACTGTACCATAGAGTCTTAATATTTACATATACATGGCTATAGGGTTCTCCGAAAATGGGAAAGACATGAAATAAAAAATGACTTTGTTGCATGATGTTAGCTTTCACTTTTATCACAGTAGAATCAACTGAAAGTCAGTAATAATAATGATCCCAGCTGCAATCTCTAGCTTAGGTTCTTCTTAACCCATAGATTCCTGGAAAGTAAAAATTCATCCCATTTCTCCGTAATGGCTGCCAAGTCTTTGTAAACCATCATGCTTCTTACACTCTTTCTAAAGTGCTACTGACTATGTTCAGAGCCAAAACATGGATTAACTAATTTTAGCCATTCTTGCCTGTCCTTTGAGCAGACACAAGTAATTTGTTGTCTTCACATGTGTCCCACACAGAAAGAAAGAGGATATTTTGCCAATGGTTTCCATAATAGTTCTGACTGACAAATAAATGTGGGATGCAGAAACAGTTTTCTTCTGCTCTTGTAAGGAAAGTAGGCTTTAAACATCATAGAATCATGGAGTCATTGAATGTTTTGGGTTGGAAGTGACATTACAGGTCATCTAGTTCCAATCCCTGCAGCTGTAAGGACACCTTTTCACTCTCTTCTTCCCAATTACAATGTCATTAACTCTGTCTCTTGTTAATCACCTTTGCCAACTTCTGATCCTTTGTATTATGACAGCGCTTCCTACTTATGCATTTCCAGGCCCCTGACCAAGGTGTTCATCCCTTGTCCAGCACCAGCAGAACCTCAGCTCCTTTCTCCAGAAGAGTCTGTCCCTGTTGCAACATTTTCCCTGGTCTCCAGGTTCACAGATTCTCCCTTTCTGTTTCTGTAGCCTCAGTGCTTCTTTTCTGTTGTGCCTAATTGCTTTGTTTCTGCAGTCTTGTCTGTTACTCCAGTTGTGTCTCTTACCAATGCCCATTTCCAGTTACCTCAGTGTTTGCATCCCTTGTGATCCTGAGAGTCTCATGTCACTATTTCTGTGCAGGTTCCTCACCCAGCTCACCCAGTGGTGGTCAACACTGAGCTTGGTGCCTTTTCCAGCATCAGTCTGAGGCAAGCTTAGCATGAAAAAAAAAAAAAATCTTCTGAAAACTGGGAAAGATTCCTCTATCAAATTCCTGTGAACTATGCTTTTCTGTTTAAACTGGTAGCTCACAGACAAGTTCAGACAGATTTCACTGTGACAGAAAAGGTACTTACCGTAATAATTTGCCAATTTTCTAGTTCAAAGCATGAGTTTACATAATAATTTCTTTTATTTTATATATATATATATATATATATATATATATTAGTGTGGGCCAAGCAACAGATTTTTTTATCGGTATCCTTCTTGGAAATAGTTAAACCACCTTGGCTGGCAAAATCCAAATAATTTCGCTTTGCAACAGACTCTCAGCATGAGAAATTTCAACCTGTCTGGTTAACCTGGCAAAGTCTTAGATGCCTGAATACAAAATCTTGTAGTAGGAGGCTTACTGAGTGTGAGGGAAATAGACTCTCCATCTCTTTGATTTAGTTTGCTATCCTCTAACTCTTCTGCTAGTCTTAACTACTGTTCAAATTACATATATTCTTTTCCTTGGAAGTAATTACCATAGTCTAAAGAAGAGAAAATGCTGAAAATACACTGAAACATATGTTAAACAGTATGTTAAAGTCTGAATGGTTTTTGTTTTTCCAATTTTCAATCCAGTTTTCTCATACAGACTTTGCATGGGCAGCCCATGCAAAGAGGCTTAGACTTCACCTACTGTAGGAAAATTAGGCAAATGTTTCTGAATCCTGGTAGAATTTTTCTTTTATGCATATTGAAAAATGGAAACATAATTTCTTCCTTTCTTCCCCCTTCTTGTTAAAAATCCTTGCTCTAACTGTTCAAAATGATAAATACATGTAACAATGGTCAGTAAAAAATCTGATGCTTTCTACTTTTCTATAACAGCGCCTAGATGGTAAAACTAACCTAGATTTGTATCTTTAGTAAAAGAAATTACTTTGCTATATGTGAATACATGGTTCTTGAATGCTCAGGTAATTCTTACTATTTACACTCTTGAGCTTCTAAATCCACATTTGCAGTTGACATTCAGGGCCCATTTGTCATGCGTGGCCCAGTCACACACCATATTCCAAAAATATTCAGAAGAGGAAAGATCATGTTGGATGGTTGGATATAGATAGCAGAATAATGCTTTCCCTTTATAGAAAGTCCCTGACTCTCCTGCAGCTGAGGAGTCTGAACATTGTCCTCTCCTTCCCCAACTCAAAAATCTGCACCTTCAAAAGACTTAAGATACATGTCGCAACATCCTGCCTGATCTGTTCCAAAGCATATGGGTGGAAACTTTTAATTGAGCTTAAAACTGAATGCGAAAAAGTTCAGGACAATCACCTCCTAGTAAGAGGCTTGACAACTGCCTAGAATAATATCAGTGTCAGACAAGAAAATATATTTGCTTTTTGATGAAGTCTAAAATAGACCTCTGTTGAGCTTACCTACAGTATAATATACCGAAGAATGTATTTCTGTCACATCGCTTCCTCATCACACACCTGTTACAAAAAGCACAAGCTCCTCATGGCAGCTTAGCATATTTCTTTTAGAAGATTCACCTTTTAAATATGCCATGGAAATAGAAACGAAGAGAGTTTCTGCAAATTAGTAAGAAACAAGAAATCTCCCCAGGAACAGTTGTAGGAAACCCTTAAAACAGTCCTTGGGAGCAAAATAATTGCCTTCACTTCAAGCTGAAGAAGTAATGGCCAGAGAAACTTTAAATCCCTTCTGACAATTCTTGATTATGTTGAAACAAAATAGTGAGAGACTTGGCAAGAAGTCTGTTAAAACCTCTAGAAACTAAGAGGGTTTAATTAATTCAAGTACTTGATGAAAAAGCAGAATAGTAAAACTGTAAATGTTATGAGCTTCTGTTTAGAAAAACAGACTTGTGGTTTTAGTTGTGAAAATATCAGTTTACAAAAACAGCAGTCCATGCTCTAAGATAAAACATATGTAAATAAAATAGAAATAAGCATCATCATTGCATATAATTTAATAATAGTTTAAAAAAACTGAAAGAACTCAGATACTAAGGGCAGAACTACACTGCTTAGGTTTTTTTTTAAATAGGAGTAAACTTACTAAGAAGTATTTGGACATGTCTATAGTAACCTTGGAATCAAAGGACACCACAGATGCTACAAAATTCTACAGAAGACACAAGATGCTTCAGTTTGATAAGCCTGGAGTGTCAGTTTTGTGGAACACTCTATGGAAAGATACACTTTGAAAATGTATGGCCTAAGCCCAGGAATTGTACACATAGTCTGTGTACCAGAAAAGACTGCTAACAACCTAATTCCCATGCTCTTACAAGATCTTCTGAAGCCTGACTTAAACAAGTTATATCTTCAAATAGACACTGTGCTTTAGTGTGACAGTCGCACATGCATTGCAGAACCTCAAGATAAATATTCTCATCAAATGCATTACCATAAGCTTGTTTATCTATTGTAATCTTAACTCAAATTTGCAATTATAAGAAGTAATTTTACAGGAAAAAAATGAATAAATTATTTCTTCCATATTCCATTTTTCCTTCTTGTTCCTATGTGTACTGTACTCTTAGCATAGTCTTCAAAGAGAGCTGTATATTACTAATTATTTATAAGTGTCCATAAAGCAAACTCTGATTTAAGAATGGTTAGATTACCTTAACTGCCAAAGCTATCAAAGAACTATCAGTTACAAACTTAACTTTGAGTAAAAAAAAAAAGAAATTTGGCAGTGTCAAAATAAGATGAAGTTTGACAGGGTATTATGTAGTAAAGATAAATTTTGAGTTTTTTTCTAGGAAGCAAATTAATAACTCAATTGACTTCATTGGAATGAAAAATGGTAATTAGGTGATTGTACTGGTATAAATAAATTAATATGACCAGTGTGTTGACAGCAGTGGTTATTTGCTTGAGTTATTTCAGTCTTCTGTGGCATACATATGTTTACATCTGTAATAGAAACTTGCAGGCATTATTACTATATGAACCTTATTATCAAATTCAAATGGAACCCAGATGTCTTCTATTTTCCTGAATACTTTTAGGTTGACTTTTTAAAATAAAAAAGTAATCCTGTCCCAGCTTTTGTCTAGCAGTTTTGTAAACAATTCAGTGAGATAATTTAGTTTAACTGTTTTATAGAAAATAAACAGCCTAGCAGTTTGCTATTCAGAAGTCTCTTAGAATCATGTGGCCTTCTCAAACCCATATATGAATTGCTAAAGTAATAGTATACCACCAGTAGATGTCTGTCAAGTACAGAACCAGGTTGGGGGAAAACTTACCTGTTTTCACAGGTATTATATTTTAAGCACAGCAAAACAGACTCTTCATCTAGACACTTGCCCTGCTCATCTTTCTGCACTCTGAAATTTCATCCTAGACTAGAAACTGGTGCAAGCAATAGTTAGAAAGTCTATTATTCAGTCAGTTAAATATGTATGAAGTTGGATCTTCCACAGGCTTACTATAAACTAGAGAGAGAGATAGAGTGGGTGTGAAAAAAGGCAGAGTGGGTGTGAAAAAGAGAAAATTTTACACTGAAAATTTCATACATCATGCAGTATATCCTAAATGAGCATATACTGTATTTTCTAATCTCTGAAGCAAAAATATTTCCAACATTTTTTAATGTGACTGAGCTTTTTTTTTTCTATCATTGTACTAAACCAAAGATTACAAGAAGGTTATGAATCAGACACCTTTTTTCTTTATTTTGAAAAGCATTAAGTAAATTATTGCACAGCACAACTAGAAATGGATCCTGACTTAGAAATTTCTAAAAAATATGCCCTAGATATTACCTTCAAGAGCAAACTACTCTCTCATAGAAATTTAAGGTTGGAAGGGACCTCTGGAGAGGGTCCAAACCCCCAACAAGACAGGGTCATGTAGGGCAGATTACACAGGAACATATCCAGGTGGGTTCTCAATGTCACCAAAGAGGGAAACTCCACAACTTCACTGGGTAGCCTGTTCCAGTGCTGTGCCACCCTCAATGAAATGAAGTTCTTCCTCATGCTGAGATGAAACTTCTTGTGTTTTAGTTTATGGCCATTGTTCCTCATCATCTTGCTGGTATCATCTTCTTGGCACCTGCCTTTGAGATATATATATGCATTAATGAGATATGCTGCCAGTCTTCTCTTGTCTAGGCTAAACGGGTCCAGCTCCCAAGTCTCTACTCATAAGGGAGATGCTCCAGATCCCCAGTCATCTCCAGTCCCTCCACTGGACCCTTTCCAGTAGCAACTTGTCTTTCTTATACTGAGGAGAGCAGAACTGGACACAAAATAAAATAACATTCAAGAACAATCAACAGCCTGGAAAAAAAAAGTGTGTTTAAGAAATTCATTGAAAACTCTTACTTCTAGTAGAAATAAAATAATAAATTCTTCATCTTGGATACTCATACTTTTTCCTTTGTTACCAAATTCTGGCATATTGATATTTAAAATAGTTATTTTAAAAAATTCCTTTATTCATTAAGCTTTTTTTTTTTTAGTTTCGTGAGCTCTAAAGAATTTTCATAATCCTTCCTTTATTTGAAAAATAAAATTTGATAAATTTGCTCAGTGAGTTTTGCATTATCTGTATACGAGCTAAAGTTGTCATCATATTCTCATTAAGTCCTTTTACATTGTTGAGAAAATTCGAAGGATATGAAATTAGTGTTGATGTTCCTTTTGAGGGACAGCTTGCTTAGCAATGCTCATAAATAAAGCACCTAGATCTCAATCTTGGGTTACCAGCGTTTGTAGTTTATTTAGAGCTGGTGCTCTCAAATTTTGAGTGTCTAATGTTGAAGGGAAAAAGACCTTTTCCAGTTATTTCCTTTTTTCTTTTCTATATAACTCCACAGTTTTAATCATTTTACATGTCAACAATACAGTGCACCATCCTCTTCCTTTGCAGTATCAGATACAAACATATTACTCACTAAGTGTACACCATATATGGGGAATCTATACTGAATTTTGAAAAGGACCTGTACAGTAGAGTTTAATGCTACAAAGTCTGAGATATGCAGCAAGCTAAGTTAAATAAACTGTGGTTCTGACTAATCCCTGCTGAAGCAAGGGACTAACATGCACCCCCACTAGGCAACCTTCTTCATCATCATGAGGAGAGAGAAAATAGATATTGGTTAGCCATAGTGTATTCTGGGCAAGAAATAGGTTTATCAAGGAAATTACTATCCCTTCCTCCTGCCAGACTTTGACATGGGAGCTTTACTGAGTGCACTCTCAATCTGATATCAAGAAGCACTTCTGACTGCCATGCAGTGAGTGGCTCAGCTCATCCAGAACTGGAAACACTTTGCAATGATGAATACATCATATATGTTTGTTTATGCTCTTCCCCATTCATGGCAACATCATATGGCTGTAAGAGTTGTGATCCTGTTTAGGGGAAAAAGGACAAGTGTCAGATTATGTACCTAGGGCAGAACAAGCCTGGATGTAAATACTGACTGGTGAATGAGAATCTGGAGAGCAGCCCCATTAAAAGAGATCTGGTGGTCCTGGTCAGTGGCAAGCTGAATATGAATCCACAGTGTTTCTTGGCAGCCAAAAGGGCCAACCGTGTCCCGGGGTGCATCAGGGAAAGAATCACCAGCCGGTCGAGGGAGGGGATTGTCCTGCTCTGGTCTGCACTGGGGCAGCCTCACCTGGAATATTGTGTGCAGTTTTGGGCACCACAATATAAGGATATAAAGCTACTAGAAAGTGTCCAAAGGAGGGCTATGAAGATGGGAAGGGGTCTAAAGGGGATGCCACATGAGGAGTGGTTGAAGTCACTTGGCCTGCTCAACCTGGGGTAGACTGAGGGGGGATCTCATCATGATCTACAGCTTCCTCATGAGGGGAAGAAGAGGGGTAGGCCCCTGAAAGGGGATAAACTTCTAATCTTTTTAAGTCCAGTTTTTTGGGGGACTTTGTGATATAAATGGTTTTATCAAATCTACAGGAATATCTATGTCTCATGGAACAGGCTGAAATGCTGCCTGTCATAGAAGCAGACACAAGGAGAGAAGAAAAAAAGTGAAGTTCTAGAGACATCCTAATGATAGCAATCTGCTATGTTAATGTAGCTGTGTGTAAAGATACATATTTGTTTGCTTCTTGTAGGCTGAATGTGATATCTTGCCTGGATCCATAGCCTGTGGTCTTCATTTGTACACTGCTTTTGTCACATGAATCAATCATTGTTATACACACTTTCTCTGAAAGAAAAAATTTCACACATTACTCCAAGTATAAATAACACTGCAAATATTGTTATAGACTAATATTATAAGCAAATGCTTTCCCAGATTTAAAAAGTTCAAAGGTGTTGCAATGAACAATTACGAAAAATAAATATATATTAGCAGGAAAAAGAAGAAGATGAATTCATACTGGCTTTCACAAACATATTCCCTCTTATAAGGACTGAGTATATCTTGAGGTGCATTCACACAGGCAGCAGAGACTTGGGAAGTTATGATCCATACAGCTGAAAAGGCTTTGTTTTCTTCCTTTTTTTTATTTTTTTTTTCAAATGAGGACTTTAAAAGCAACGATATTTCTGAAGGAGAAGAACAGCTCAAAATAAGCATATTCATAAGGAAGGATGCAAGGATCTCATTAGTCATCTTTCTTAGGGCTATTCTCACTTTAAAGGAAAAACAATATACAGGACATAATCCTACCTTTTTTTATTACAGATAGATTCCCTATTGAAAACAATCACAGTTTCATTAATTAGTAGTTTCCATTTAGGGAGGGAGATTATATATTTCTGGAAGAAAAAAATTCAGCACGTATTTTAATCATGTAGACTACTTAAATATGACCATTTCTAGATAAAAAGGTATATTGGATAAGACAATTTCACACTAGTCATATCCTAATTTATTTATCTTTTTCTTAGGCAGTAAAATTTAAATAAAACTTCTAATTTAAATGGAACTGTTCTCTCCTCCTCCCCCTTATTTCTTTCTTCCAATTTTTAATTTTGACTGGAATGCTCTAAGAGCACATTAACTGCAATTTTTGCTTTTGCTTCACCCACCCTTTTCACTTCACCACTTTATATCTTCACATAAAGGAATAGTGACCCACTTGTTCTGAAGGTGATGCTAATGCAATTCAATAAACAGCAGAAAGAACAGGTTGACCCGAAATGGTGCAAACCATATCAGAAAGCCATTTCATTTTTTCTATTATGAAAATGAGATTCTGCTTTAAGTAATAGTTATTAAGGTGCAGTAACATATTGTAAAGTAACGTAGACTTAAGCAAGATGACTTCATTCATCATCCTGGGGTCAATTAAAGATGTCAGAAGCATTCTGAGCATTGGTCAAAGAAATACAATTTTTCAGGAAAGAATTTCTTATTCCCTTTGGGATCGACCCTTTAAACTACAGCATACTGCTGAGGGAAGAGCAGAGCCTTTAAGTTAGCTTTCAGCATTAAACCTTTGCACAGCACCTGTGCAGAGAGACAGTTGTAGCTTGAAGAAATGTTTAACCATGCTCAGCAATATGGAGTGAGACTCTACACCTGTTCTGATCTCGTAATTGATAAAGAGGAGGAAAAGTGGGCATCACAGCAGGTAGAAAAAGTGTTTCACTGCGCTTAGGATCAGGACCATAAATTTTGACTGGAGCACAGCTGCTAGACTGCATATGCACTATATGCAAACAATTCAAATACTGGTATTTTTAGGGGTTTAGCTACTTCTCCAGCTAGCCAAAGTTATTCAAATATCCTTAAGAACGGTGTTTACAAGGATTTGATGGGGGGGAGAGACAAGACAGCAAGCCGCTAACACGGAAATGTGCCTACGGGTTCAGAGCAAACAGTGCCTCTCACAACTGCTCCATGCCTCTGACCATATGGTGTTCATCTGTTCATCTCCCCAACCATTCATTTGGACTAGGATGTTGAACTATGCCAAATAAGCTTCCCAGGGAGTTTTCCTGCAAAGATACAGGGGATGAGAGTTGTATTATCTGAGCTGAGCCAATCCAACTTCCCCCCTCCAGGCCTTCATGAATAAAAACAAGATCGAAAACATGCAAACATCCTGCCTCAGTTACCATCTCATCTGGCCCAATCCTTCACCCAGACAGTTGTCTTCTACAGTTGCTACAATTTCCTTCTCAAGGCTTTTTTTAAACTGCCCAGCCCCCTGAGTGCCCATTTCTGTTAACAAATTTCAAATTTTAAGCATTTCCCACTCTTCTCTATTCCTGGAAAATGTGCTGATCTCAGGCAGTCAGTTCATGTCTTCCCTCCATTTTATCATACTAGACAGAGTTCTGTAGTTTTGAGTTTGTACTCAGACAAAGATATCATTTCTAATAATAGTTCATTGTCAATTCTTTTTGGGAAGTTTCCAGATGTTGCTTTAATTCATTTTTGTGGTGTCTCCTGGCTCAGTTTTAAGTCTTGTTTTAATTCCTTTTGGTTTTATATCAATTCCTCTTGGCTATTTTTATATCTATGAGCATCTCCATTATTTATTGCATATTGATTCAACAGCAATACGAACACACAATCTGCTTCACTGGAAATATGGATCTCACTGCTAACACCAGCTTCATCGCTTCCTGTCCCAAGAAACTAAGTATTTTTGATCTAATAGATTGTCTTCCTTGGCTGGGAAAATTGATTCTGTTAGTAAAATATGGTTTTGATGAAGTTATAATCAAACAAAGAGTGAAAAGAGTTTTGCTACCTTGAACACAGAAGGCAGAAAAACCAAGACGTATTTCCTCAATATAAAGATCACTTTCCCTTTTTTTCTTCATCTAGTATCCAAAATAAAACTCTTTTACTGTCTCTATCCTTGTTCCGAACGTCCAGTTTTGCACTGATAGGGACAGCTCTGGGATGCTGGCCCCAGGGTAGCCTGCTGATTCCCCAGTTACTGCTCTCTGGAGTCTTTCCTCAGGCACTGGTTCTCTGGCTACTGGTCCAGCATCCACAGAAATGGATTTTAAATGTTACTTCCTGTATTGAGACAAAAATGGGTTCTCTGTTTCATGTTCTTTTAATTTTCAGTAGGACCTAGAATAACATATCTGCTTTATTTCGGGCCTTTGCACACCACTACCTTACCTCAGTTTACATAATTTGATTGGCTGAGGAGTAAAAATATCTCTGCAGAGGTAATCCATGTTTTTTCATTCTTGATTCCACACATTTCCTTACCCTCAAAAGTTTATTTCTATTAGAGTTGTCAATATATTTACTATTTGAATGGAAATTAACTAGCAGCAAAGTACCACATCCTGGTTTATCTTTTACCTTATTCAGCTGAAGATCTTAGCAAAGAAAATGAGTCCCTAATAATCTTGAAGATAAATGACATTGAAATTCTGGTTTATTTTTAAAGTACTTGCAACTTAAATAATAATAAAAGTATGCTTAAGAAAATTTCATAACACCAAAAGGAGAAAAAAAAATTACAATATTTTGCCCAATCCACTCCCTGACTAAAATGAAAAAAGGAAAAAATAATTGACATAATAATAATTAAAAGACATGTTCTATTCCTGGTTCTCACTCAGTTGAGGCTTTGCAAGGAATAGTAAAGAATCAGTGAAACCTAGCAACTCCCCACTTCAAATGGCTGGGGCTTTCTTTTTCTTTCAGGCATGAGTGGCACTTGAAACACCTGGAACAGTATAACCTCTGATTCTGTTTATGAGCTTCCACCATCCTGACTTCATTACCTTTCACTGAATTCCAACTGACAGAAGAAACACATTAAAAATATGAGTAATCTCATGATGATTTTCTATTACCTTACACTGTAGTGGCAGATGCACTCCTACAAACAAGGACAGAGTTTTCTATTACATATACATTTAAGGTACATGAGAAAATTGCCTCTTTTTGAAATTTTAAGTAGAAATAGAAGAATAATAGAAGAACAATAATAGAACAAAACATATGTTTTGTTAAACATTTTTGCCAACAAAGGAAATAATTTTTGATCCAAGAATATCTACAGTTAATCCCATGTCGTTTGACTTTAAGGTCTTAACACCAAAGAAAGTTTCTTTTTATTCTTTTCAAGGGTATGAAAAGGTTAAGAGAAGTACCTTCTCTCCAGACTTTCTCTCCTGCACTGCCTGCAATAACAAAGCCTTCACATCTCTGCTTCTCTCCTTATTTCTACCACATACTTTTTATCTAGTATCACATACCGAAAGACAAACTTGATGTGGCAAGCCAAACATGAAAAACTGGAACCTGTTCTCACTCCTTCTAGCTTTACCCTCTGTCTTTTGTGCTTGCCTTCCTCCCACTGTGCCCCTGTGCAGTCCTACGTTCTGCCACCTCCTGGTTTTACTGTCTGCTGTTCTCAGATGACTTGTCAACACAGACTGTGTTACAGGAAATACATTTCAGTGGGGTTTTCTGTCAAAACTATGTTAACATTTTACAATCAAATCCATTTATTTCTTATATCTAAACATAGAAAGCAATCTCTTTTCAACCTATTCTAATTACAAATGGTTTCACTTATGAGTTGCAAAATATATTCTGCTCCAGATACAAATGCTCTCAAAAGAAATTCTTCTGAATTTAAATGATTTCATAACTCTGTAGTATTTCAGATTTTAGTAGCTTAACATCCCTCTTATATCCTTAAAATTCAATGGTTGGATCACTTGTGGAACATACTTTTCAAACCTGCACACATGAATAGGAATTTATGTATGTAATTATATGACTCTTGTGCTGCAGTGTGGAATATTAGCAGCAATATTTATTATTTTATTATATTACTGTCTACAAGTAAAATTGGGCTGAAGGCCCCATTGCCTTAGTCGATACAAAGATAGTTCCAGTTTGAGCAGTACCTAAGCATCACTCCAGAAATAGAATCATGAATGTGCTTAGATAAAAGCATTAATAATTCATAAAGCCAACTACCAAACTGCATCTTCCATCTATATCCATGTATTCTACTATATAGCCAGGAAAAACAGGTGAAGAAGAAGGAATTTCATTTCAGTTTTGTCCTTTTAGAGTGTAAAGACACTTCCCATCCACTAGCCAAGGAAACAGTTTTTTTTTCTGAATGTGTTTATTTTAATAGAGTCTCAACAGGAAGGCAGACAACATGACTTGAATGAGTCCAGAAGCTACCGCAGGAGAAATGAGAAAAGGACCACAGACATCGCAGGGCTCTCCCAAAGCTGTCTTTCACTGTCCCCTCACTTGCCTGACCTACATCAACCTAAAAAGAGTTCAGGTACCTTCCAGATACTGAGAGATGAGCTCCCTGGTGCACCCTGCAACCACGTGGAAAGCACTTCCTCACTTTTTCCCTCATAGGCACATCCAAAAACTCAACTGTTCTCAGATAGACTCCAGCCCTCTTTGAGCTATCACTTATCCAGGAGCCTTTAGATCTCTCCTTCTATCACCTATCCCATAAGTTGAGATACCTCGACATCAGAAGACTCAGGAAATACTCAAGATTTTCAGTGCACATTCAGATATTCAGTGTTTTCATTAACCTTAACATCCTAGCATCAAGAAAGCTGAGATTCTCCAGCAACCCCTGCAAAAAACTACCCTCACATTGGAAATCCATACCCAGGGTTCTTGGTACTACCTCTGACTATGCTTGAGGCAGGAGGAATAGAAATTCCATAAACAGAACTTTTATAAACTTATTTGCAGATGTAAAAATTATTTCACCCCATAATTTTCATAAAGAATCATCCACGGTATACAGTGACTATCACAATAATAAAATCATAGTTGTATGATCATGAACATCATTATCTTGTGGGATCTAAGCCTCAAAACAGAGGTCTTGGCAAGGTATGGACTCCAGGGGACTTGCGACGTAGTTAAGACTGACAAAAGAGTTCTGATCCTAAAACAGTCTTCCTTTTTGGTAGGTTTTATTGAAAGCTACACTTGAGCAGATGACATTTTCTTTTTTTTTTCTTTGGTTTGTTTTTTCCATATTGGTTATATCTATTTGGATGTTGACTGAAAGGAGATAATGTTGATATGACCACAGTTTTCTTTCTTTCTGTCTGAAAGATCTTACACATCCCATCTCTATCTTTATCATGAAAATTTCACACCTTGTATATCAGAATATATCTGCATACTTGCTATCAAACATCAAGAAATCTCCAGTTTTGCTCTGTTTTTTTGAACATGCTTCCCCAAATGACCCCTTTTCTGACTGATGTAGGCTTAGCTCTTATCATTCTTTCTAAAATTTAAATAGGTTTTTTCTTTTTTTATTTTTTTTCCTCCTTCGGAGCAATGTTGCATCACTGGTCATGAAATTATTTGGTCAGATGGAAAACAAAAAACAAGAGCCCAGTGCAAAAAGTTAATAGTTATTTCTTAAATCTCTGAATTTGGCTTATCACTCAAGAGGCATAGAAACAGAGCCTTTGTTTTTTTTCTTTCTCTCTGAATATTTATGCTGAACATTACCCATCTTTTTAATATGTTCTCATCTGCAGGTGATTCTAAATACCTCTTATTCCCTAATGATTCAGTTTCATAGTTTTTGGAAAATAACACTTCCTTGATTCAAAAATACTGAAAGAAAACTGATGTCAGATACTCTTCACGTCAAAAAAAAAAAAAAAAATCTTGTATGACAGTTTTTGATATACAATGCATCCACAAGAAAGTTATGTTTGTCTCCCAGCCCACATACCCTGATAGTGCCAGCCTCCATGCTCAACCTTTCAAAATTGTCATCTACCCTCTCTGGAATATGATGTACAGTGAGCAAAAGTTCAATTAGCTTCAGATTTGAAAGGGAGTGTGAAAAAGTTAGGCGACAAATAGAAGTATCAGCATGAAGAATAAATATTGCTTCATGTCACCAACCTAACAAGTGAATGTACAACAAGAAATTTAAGGCAACAACTTTGGAAGAAAGAGAAATTGTTGCACCAGCTGGAAATAAATCATTCAACAATATAAAAAAAATCAGAAAAATAAGAATCAGGAAGCTGGAGTCAGCAGAACTCAACTTATATCTACTTGTATCTACTGGGCATCCTGAAAAGCAGGGGTCCCAAAACCTAGTGAGAGAGGCAATGACTACTGTGGCTCTTTACTTATAGTATCTTTATCACAAATTGCTTGTCATGCAATTTTCCACACCAGTATATGAAAAGTAAAGGTTTTTTTATTTGAAAACTCATGTGGGAATAGTGCAGGTATAGCTGATTAACATGTTCACAGAATCAGTATTTTTCATTTCTTCTTGTTTCAGGGGAATTGTGGTGGGACAAACACAAGAAACCGAACCATAGCACTCAGGAACATGCTATCTCAAATCCTTTCACTAAGCAGGGTGTGATCAGTGAGTCGTTGTAATTGTTGTTCTGCAATTTCTTATCTGTGACATACAGGACCACGTTTTTGCAGGGAACACGGTCTCTGCCGCTCCACAGGCCCTCTCTTCAGCCAGTCCTGCTGCTCTAGATATCAGGTCTGATGTGCAGGCCTGGCCCCAGCAGGACTTGGCTCCATTCTGGGCCCAACTTTTTTCATATTGTTGTATAATCACTTATGCGTTCATCACCTTCCCTGGTCTAGTGCAGAGTGCTCTTCATTTGTTTATATTTTTGTTCTAAAAAGTTGGACATTAACAGCAGTAGTATAACAAAATTAATCTGTTTCTTTTTTTGGTTTTTAGATTCTTTAGTAACCCACTCAGTTAGATGAGGTACTCAATACCTCCTTTTTTTGGAGCTATGTTTTCAGGTAGTCTTCAACTCATAACAATTCTGTATTATATAGTGAACTGCATTCAAGAATGTCTATTTTCTTTTTTACAGTAATAACAATATACCTGTGACGACCAAAAGGAGATTATACAGCAACATTTTTAGATACAAATCATTTATTTTGTTGGATTTTTGTGTATATGTGTGTGTGCATGCATGAGCTTTACTTGTTCCAGTAAAGGCTTGCTTATGGATTTCACTTCCAATGTACAAATTTAGCAGTTCTGACCCTTTCACTTCTTAGGTATGCACTCCTTCACACTTAAGTGGCTTTGTAAATCCTGATAAGTGTAGTCAAACTGCTTAAAAGTTTTAGCAAAGTAGCATCTGAAGGATTCTCAGTAACTCAAACTTTACCTGATAATTTGTTGATACACATGCACGGACTGCATATATTTATATTTTACACAATAAATAAATGTGATACACCTTGTGTATCACAAAAACTTCCTGTGAATTCATAATAGAAGTAAAAAAAAAAAAATAAAAAAAAATTACCTCTTCAGGAGGCTATTATTTTTTTCACTGGAACTGCTCTCATGAGAAAGGAGAGGTAGTTCATGACACCGCAGTGGTAGGTACGTAACCATGTTACAGCTCTGGGTCAGATCCCTAGTATAAATTCATATAGCTTTGCTGAAGGTGTTGGAAATACAGGCATTTATATCTGCTCTTTTTTTTTTTTTTTTTTCCTGCTCATATTGTGAGATTATCATTAAACAATTTGAATCTGGATGTTTGTGCAAGCTTATACAAGGTCAGGTTCAGAGTAAACTCTGTGAAATTCTCCCTGAAGGTGCAGAACTATTGCTGTCAGCAGCTGATAAACAGATACTTTTTAAAAATACTTTTATCTAGGATAGTAGTAAGT
>NW_020956064.1:67490-112435 GCF_003031625.1 Empidonax traillii
GTTAAAAGTCTGCATAGGAATCTAAGAACTCAAAATAGCTTTTATTATCAAATAGTCACGTACGTTATTCCTTGTTCCAAAGAAATGGGAGTTCACATTCCTTCTACCAACAATTAAAATTTAAGAGAATGAATAAAATGTAAAATTAAATGTTCTTTATGGAATGACTAGTGTTTGCATGTCATTCAGCTTAGACAACTGCCATTTCACACTCCCTTCATGCTTAGCTTCAAACTGTATTCGCAGATGCTATTCAAATACTACCCCAATACTGCATTTTCAGCCTTGCATTTCTCCATTTCGATTTTCTTCCCCAATTATCCCAGAATTTATCATTACCTTGTCTTCTAAAAGTCAAGCAGTGCACATTCTTGTACTTCTTAGGCTCCTCAACACTAGCATCCTTGCAAACACAACAATCCCAGCTCTTCTGCTTTTCCTTCTGGCTATATGACATAACCTCATGGCTTTTTCTGCTCCATGCTTCCTTTCTATCATCTCAGATGTTTTGGATATTCTGCTATAAATCTTGACTGTGCCATGCATTCTTGGTTTAATTAGGCTGTGCTTCAAAATGAAAAATAAATCAATCTGGTTTAGCTTGCTACCATGAATAATTTTTTTCTCCGTTTGTGGTTAACATAACCATGATCATGACACTTTACTACCGTTTTTTCAATCAGCTATCCTCATGCAAGCAACTAGTCCTGGTAACTAATTAAGAAACTTATGTTTTAACAAGCAATTCCTTCAGATTTTTCCTTAACCGGAGATGAAACCTGTATCCAGAATTGCTTGAGTTTGGAGGGAGGAAAAAATTGAGATATGCCTGCTATAGCTTCCTTTAATGAAATTATGAGACTATGTGTTTCTTTCCAGGAAGCACAAAAGCAAGGGTAGAAATCTGTCACAAATACACTGCCATTATATAATTTGGCTTTTTGAAGGACTTTTCACAGAACAGTCCTTGCAGGTATAGATACAGGATGCTAAGCTGTGTTCACTCAGTTTAGCTACTATATTCAGGATCAAACTGATTGTCACACCTGAAGTAAAGAAAGAGTCCATATCTTCCACATTCATAATCACTGAGATAAAAAATGCCATTTCCTACTTTGACAGCTTGATGAGGCCAGCCTTGAGGATGTTTTGTTGATTTTTTTGCCTTCACAGATGAAACTATTCATTACTGTGTTTGGAAGATCAAAACTATATTTTTTAACAAATACACTATTCATTTTAAAAAAGAATGTTCAAATCTGGTTTCAAGGCTTACATTACATCTGGACTAACAGAATCCTTGAATTCCACGTCTCTTGACTACTCAAAATGTATTATCTCTTGTTATGTGCGTTCTAACAAAAGAAGGAGTAGGTGACAGGAGTGTAAAAAAACAAAAACTGAACAAACAAAACCGAACAAACAAAACTAAACAAACAAAACCACAAAACCAAAAAAAAAAAAAAAGAAAACCAAAACCACAAACAAACAAAACAACAACAACAAAATAAAAGGGAAAAACCTTACCAGATGAAACCATTCAATCTAACTTTGCTTTTTTTTCAGCATCTACTGATGTTTCCCACTGTTTGTTCATATTGCAAGGTGTAAGTCAACTGAATAAGAAAACAAAGAATCAAAATTAAACACTCTACTACTGTAATGAAACCTGAAAGAACAGAAAAAGCTCTGATGTCTCAGAACCACCATTTTAGCTTCAGAAATGTAAATATCTCTTGCAATCGGTAAGGAAAAAGTTACATTGCTTCAGTAAAATGATAGTTTGGACCATGGTGCAGTGGGTAATTACAAGAACCCAGGTACCACTTCAGTAAGGCTGAAAAGCTGTGTCAAGGGAATTAAGTGGCGTTTTTTGAAAACTAAGAGTTCACATCCAAACACTTTATTGACACATATGTCTTTGCAAACGAAGATATTTGAAAATACTTTTAAATATAGTGCAAGTTAACGGTATGGGTGGACAAAATTAGAACATCAGATATATTTTTAGATCAAATTTAGGACAAAGGGTTAAGAAGAACATACTATTTTCTTCAGCTATATAGTGGCAAAATTGATTAAATTCTTAAGGTTAATGATCACCTTGTTATTTCAGTGACAAGGTATAGCTCTGGGTTAAAAGTAAATTATTTTCAAGCTGCTTCTTGTGTTCACTGTCAAATTCTATAAAAAACAAGCACAAATAAGTGTCTTGTAAGTTTTGAAAAGAAACAAATGCAAAATACCCAAGAAACAAAAGGAAGGTTTTTCTTCCAGACTTACTAAACACCATCACTGCATGAGACTTTGTACTGAAACAGACACATACCAGATTTCTCTTATTTACCATCAAGGTGCTAGGCTAAACAATCATAATGCTATGCTGTCTAAAATCCTTATTTATGCTTTCAGAATAGGCTAAAATTTTCAAGAGCAACAAATAACTTGCATTTACAGATTATTCAGGTACCCAAAGATAAAACCAGTCTGGTCGTTGCTTTTTTATATATACTTTTAAATTTTATTGGACTGTGACAATTGTTGCGAATTCTTTCTCAGAGAAATCTTTTCCATGAGCATACATAGCACAAGATGGATATCAAATGTGGGTTGTTAAAAATATAAACACTTAAGACCAGACAAAGTTTTTGAAGATCTTCAGAGCAAGTAAAAGAAGAATGTTTTCCTTTGTATTCTGGAAGAGGCATAAAAATGGATGGAATAATTTTACTACATTTTGTAGGTTCATACACCTGGATCTTATGTTTATCTCTGATAATTCACTTATTGTGATAGCTATGGGATAAATATTGGTGAGAGAATGTTATCATAACTCAAAATGTGGACAAAGTGACTTGATTTTGCGATACTGTTTGGAAATACCAGTATCACATACTGATTTTAAAAATAAGTTTTATTTCTTCATTTTCTGATAAGAGTAACCATTTATATTTCTACTGACATCACAGTAAATCTAGACGTTGAGGTAGCCACAGAAATCTGGGCAGAGGCGGAATTTATTTTAGGGAATGCTAATGTGCCAAGGTCTCAAACAGAAAAATGTGGCAGCAACAGAGATGGGCTTTTTTTTTTTGTTCTTGAAGATAAATTAGGTAACCACTACAGCTCATAAGAAACTAAAATAAATGCTAGAGTTCCATTTGTAACAATTATCTTGGTATCAAAGAAAATCTTTGAAGCTGTCACTCACTCTTTTCCTACTACTCTTTCTGCTAGTTTCTGATGAACAAATGCTAGGGAAAAAAGTGCCAACATGTACAAAGTACCTATATTTCTTTTTAAAGTGATAATTAATTGCACAGAAAGTATTTATTTTCAGTGGGTACTTTTTTGCCTGTTTTTAAGGAATGTTTAGACAATGTAGCTCAAATAAAAGAAGAACAATTTTTTTCTAAAGGGATTAATGGCTTTTGAGTAACAACGAGAATGAGAGTCAATGGATATACCACAGAGACAAGAAACAACTGAATCTCCTCTTTATACAACACATCTAAAGCACCCATCAAAACCTTATATACATATAACACAATTCCAAAAGAAAATATGATCCTCTTATGCTGTAAGATACCAGATTAAACCTTACTCTCTCTGAAAACATAGCCTCTGTATGTCACACAAAATAACTAAAATAAATCCATAAAGTGAATGAAAATGAAGCCTCTACCACAAGGCAGGCTCAAGTCTTTGGCCAAAGGTAGCAGGAAGGTATTTAGCATGGAATTTTAACAGAAAATGTTCTAAAAATGCTCTTTTCATAGCTCTGTATGTTTAACAAAGTCAGAAGAGATAAAAAATTGCTAATAAAGAAGTCCATGGAAGGACTAGCAGTTTTGAACAAGTGATAGTAATAATTGCTCAATGTTAAAGACAAATTAAAAAAAAAAAAAAAAAAAAAAAAAAAAAAAAAAAAAAAAAAAAAAAAAAAAAAAAAAAAAAAAAGAAGACTCCTGCAAATTAAACTTTATCGGAGAAGCCTGGCAATGGCTGGCCTGTATCCACAGTTACTATTAGTTAATGTGACTGCTGTAATTTACAGAAGCTGAAATCAGATGATATTAAAGTCACTTATGAGTCTATTCTAAGGTAGGCCTAACCTATTGGTTTCTGAATTCTCAAGGTAAGGGCCTGACTGAATGCTGTGAAACTGACTGTTCAGCCAGGAAAATTCATTTTCAATCTCTGGACCTGGAACCTCAGACGCTGTTTGGAAATATTCTCTCTATTCTGAAATGCAGAAATCTCAGAAGACTGATGGTTTTTGGACAAGGACTATATATATCATTTATGGCTACCTTTTTAATATTTTATTTTTGTGCCCAATACTTCATAGGAATCTTCCACAAGTGAGTTTTCTCTAGTTTGTTACAGGTGATGTCATTGTCCACCTTTAAAGTTTTTTTAAATCTAATCCTCAAAGCTTATTGTTTCAGAAGCCAGAAAATTGATACTAAGCTTGCTCATCCTTTAAAAAGTCTTTATCCTGATGGCCCTTATCACAAATAAAAATATCACTCCGAAGTCTAACTATAAAATTTGTAAAAAAATTATATGGTAACAACTTTATTTATTAAAATTTCTTTCCCACTTCAGTAGGGTCCTAGGTGGATTTACAAACTGATCCAGTCCAAATCAGTTGCACACCCAAGGCATAAGACAGTGTAAAATACAAGTCAGAATGCAGAGAAATATTGAATATATTTTACACAAACAATATCTTTGTAGTAGAAATACTAATAAAATATGATTCACCTAAACATTTTTGATTATTTAGTGTTTTATTTACAGGAGAGACAGGCCAGATCCAAAGAAGAGCAACAAAGGTGGTGAAGGGACTCAAAGACAAGGCCTATGAGGAGAGGCTGAGGGAGCTGGGGTTGTTTAGCCCAGAGAAGGGGAGGATCAGGGGAGAACTCATCACTCTCTACAACTCCCTGAAAAGAGATTGTAGCCAGGTGGGGGTCGGTCTCTTCTCCCAGGCAACCAGCAGTAGGACAAGAGGGCTCGATCTTAAGCTCTGCCAGGGGAAGTTTAGGTTGGATATTAGGAAGAAATTCTTCAGGCATTGGAATGAGCTTTTCCAACTGCGTTTATTCTATGATTCTATGATTAAAGGATGTATTTAAATTATCTTATCAGTAAAAGTTTCAAGCTTCTGGAAAAGAATGAAAAAATTGTTACTCTCTTTTGAGTTATCACCAGTGAAACAGAAGAGTTTCAGCACAGAATAATGAATGTCAGAACTAGAGGAGTTAGAGAAGCAGATTTCTGAAGGATTAAAACTTTTAATTGCCTATGTATCAAGAAAATTATTTATTTAAAAGAATTGCTGAAGAACATAAGAAAAAATAAACCCCATTCTTTTTAAGTGCATTTTTCCTAGTCTCCCTAAGAACATATTTATTAATTTGTACAATAAATAGGAAAGCTAAGCAAAGAATAACATTAGAATGTGCACTTACAAAAAAGAAAAGAAGTGCAAAAAATCTGGCCAGCTGGTAAAAAAGTAGAATTAATGTGCCTTTGTGTATCAGATTTGCAAGAATGCAAATATTGCAGCTTTTGGTCAGCTGGTTTAAAGATTAATTTCAAACAAGTAACTATTTTCCTTAAGGAAATGGACTAATAATAGACAGGTCATAAGCATGCAAACAGGGCTGACTCTGCCATAAAAGCAGAATAGGTTGCCAACTGGAGCAGCAAAATATTGAGGGCAGCAAAATTAATTGTGAATAAGGTTTGTGGGTCTGCAGATCTTCTACATTGTCTTAAACCGTAAGTCTTTTTGAACTTGTACACAACTGTATGACTAAACCAGTAGATCAACTGAATTTTATTTAACTGATGTTTTAAAACTATAGTGTTAGTATATTAAAAACTTAGTATTTTTACAAAATAATACTAGAAATGTAACCTCATTTTTAAATGTATCTTTACCTAATATACTCCAGTTTTCTTTAACAATCCAGGCAATTTTGCCTAAAAGAAGACTGATAAATACACAATTTTCTTTTTTAGAACAAGGCCCCAGAAGATTTGCAGACCAGATGAAACAAATAAGAGCAACACCCCACAAATAACCCCCATCAGATTAAAAAAAAAAAAAAAAAGGTATAATTATCCTGAATAATTTGGTATCCTAAATAAAATTTCCTATCTCTAACCTGTCACCATTTCTAGAATGTATGTCTTGAACATGAACCTGATCTGATTTGCACATTAATAACTCATTGTGAGTCTGAATAGTGTAAACCTTTATTTATGATGCAGGATTTTGAGTAAGAACCTCAGTGAAGGAAATACTGCATTGGTCGAGTTTAGACCATCAGAAAGGAGCATGAAAAGCAAAATTATATAGAAAAGTACAACATTAAATGAGTTAAGGTACCGGCATCCAGTTTTTTATTGTCTATGGACTATTTTCTATCGTATGTGGACTAGAACATAGTCATAGAAACATCATCCTTTCCTTGTAGTTACAGTATTTCATTTTAATCTACTGCCATGAGTTGTTGACAAAATGCCAGCACTAACCTGGTGTTTCCACACTTTATTATTTTCTTCTAATTTGCTCTTTTTCTGCCTACTTGAATTTTTCAACTTTTGTAATGGATATACATATTTTGATATCTCAACTGAGATACTAATTCACAGTTTTGTTGGCATATATGCTGGAATTCTATGTGCACTAAGCCCAGCAACATAGTTGATGGAAAGGAAAAAAAAAGTAACAAAACAAAAGCAATTAACTGGACTTGAAATTACAAACTACCATATTACAAATTAATTACACTACTAGCCTTTCCTATTTGTGTTCTGACTTAACCTTTCATGAGATGAAATGTAATTGTACCTTTGCAAACTGACCTGAAAAGCCCAAGATTTACATAAATTAAGGATACACATTCTACAAAATAGGAACTGTTTTCTAAACTGCAATTGAAGACCACTGCACAGTACTGAAAATCTCTGACGAGAACCCATATGTGAAGGTGAACAGCTGTAGGGACAAGATTATTAGTTTACTTGTAAAAAACAAAAGATGGAAGAAAGGGAGGGAGGGAGGGAGGGAGGAAGGAAGGAAGGAGAGAGTTAAATTATGAAGAGAATAAGTTAGTTTCATACATGAGGTATGAAACAGAAAACGGCACCCGAACTAAAAAAGAAATATCCTTACCTGCCAGACAGAAATGATGAGGGAACTACAAAAAGAAAGCAAAAAGAACTGCGGTATATATTTTAAAAATTCTAGTGTTCCTAGTTGTTACTGTGAGGTTTAACTTGGCAATGACATATTATTTTGGCACACTGTATGTCATTTTTACTTTCATTATGGTTAAGAACTAGTAGAGATGTTATGTCAATGCTTTAAGGGATTATGTTTATTAAAGGAACTTCAAGAGCGCATCTAATGCAATGTATAACATCATTTATAAAGGTATTTACATCCATCAGTGTCATCTGGAGTTGCTATGAAACAGAGGTGTCTGGGATTTGGACAGTTTGGCACTGTACAAATATAATACACCAGTAATGATATGACAGTAGTAATTTACGAGCTAATCATGCTCAGAAACTTTTTACTAATTTAAATAGCAACTTTATCTGGCCTGGGATGTAAACACCTTTCCAGACTACCTAGTTAGATGCACATTGCATTCCCAGTTTTATAGGTAAGAATCTTTCTGAACAGTTTCTAATGCAATTTCTTATATCCCACTTGAGTGCTGAAGGACATGACTGATACCAGTAAATAAAAGCCAATACAGTGCTCAGATTCTTTGGAATTGTTATTGACCAATCAACATGAGTAAAACATGTATGTCAAACTACCAGGTTCTAAAAGGAGATAAAATTATGGCACCTTTGGCATGTTTCATTTACTGACACTTTCCCACATAAAGAAATTGTCTATCAAATTATTACTGATCATTACATCTCCATTTTCATACCAACAACTTTATACCTTGCCTATGAACAGACTGTGTATCCACTTTCTTCTGCAAAATTTGGATAAAAATTTTCAGAACTTGTTCACTGTCAGATCATTGTGTTTCTTGGGATTAAGCTGTAACTCCATGATCTTTGATGCTTCTTTTAGATGTCTGTGTCACACAAACACTTGTCTTCCAAATCAGAGAATAAATTTGTTGTTTTGTATATCTGTTGGGAGTAGTAGATTTGCTCAGCTTATAGTAATGGAAAATGGCTACACAAGTGCCAAGATCTCATCACAACAGTTAAGCAAATGTTACTGTAGTGGGGCAGCTCTGAGAGCCCACATGTGATTTAGAGATACCTAGAAGGTTAAACAAAGTTCACTCCTCTGAAATAAAATAAAAACAAACATTCACCGTAGAAGCAGATATAATTGATTTGGATTATATGATGTATGCTGCATTTTATTGTCCTGTATTGAGGTAGAATGGTGGTAGAAGTTCTAGAATTGAAAACCAAGTGGTGAGAAAATTGAAGAGGTTTCTCTAGTGCAGAAGTGGTTGCTATCACTTTAGGAACTGACTGTTTCAGGCTTTTGTAGTTTGATCTTCCAGATTAACTGTCAGAGACAACTGGTAATATTCTTGTGACGCTATTTACTTCAATATCTCAAATACATTTGAGCTTATAGCTGATTTTCATTGATTTGAGTTTCCAAATTGTGTTAAGAACATTGATGCCTAAAAGCTTACCAGCAATCCTTGGTCTATTGCTGAAAAGCTGGCTGAAAAATAACACATAGAAAAAGGTAAGTGACATGCCAGTATTTATTTTCCCTAACAGTGTGTGTAATAACAAGTGAAAAACTCTTTTCTTTTTTATAAGGTTGCAATGACAATTATGTGAATCACGTGATTATCCAATAGTGCTGCTGTACATCATGATGTATACAGATGTACACAGATGTACAGTCATCAATCAAGAACAATTTCATTTTGATTTTCTATACCAAACATTTAGGGATAAAATGGAGTAACATATTAAAAGATTCCACGAGTTTTGCACAAAATGTTTTGCACAAAATATTTTGCAGAACACTCCATAATGCTGGTCCTTTGATCATTCAGATCAAACACAGGACTGCAATACACTTTTCCTCCTTTCCTTGAGGAGCACAACTACTTTTCCTTAGTGAGAAAAGTGCAAAAAAATGCAGGGCAGGAGGTGATTCTAAGATATATAGGGAAACAAATTACAGACCCAGGACTAGAAAGCATGTCTGTATCCCACAGGTTAGACATAGTCATAGATATTTCATCATTTTTTCAAAACAATCTTTCTGAAGGTGGGCTGCTTCCTCCTTTGTTGCAGCTGCACAGACTTCAAAATCAGGTTCAACCGCTGGAGAATTTTATCAAACTTGCAATCATGAACAGTGATTACCAAGAATGTGTTCAGTTCTGCAGGCTGTAAACAAGAAATTAATGAGAGTTTTTAAACAGGAGACCAATGTGCAAGCCAAACTAGACCAAAGTTCTTCATCAGACTGAAATTAGAACCTAATTTAAAAAAAATCCAAATATGTAAAGGTAGAGTACAATTAAACCAGAGATAGCAACATCTGCTGATTAGGGTTTTGTTTCTTCTCTTTTCAGTTCTATCATGCATGCTGCTACATAACAGTAAATTCAAGTGAGACACCTGGCTGGCATTCAATATTCACTAAACTTCTCAGCTCTGAAAGAGTAACTCTCATTTCAATTTTCTTCTGCTCGCTTTGCAGCTAACTGCAGAGTTCAGGAGGGGCTGATGGACCTGAAAAGTCCTTTTGCCTTACTACTGAATATACTCCCTTCCTAAAACATTATTTACCTGCATTGAACCTTCACAGGCCTTCCATAGTTGTTAGAAGTATATTTTAACTCTGCCTGCCTGAGGGCATACCTCTACCTAGTCCTTTCTACAACCCCTTGTTTTGCCTGCCTGAGCTCATAGTATTCTCTGAGCTTAATCCTCCCAGGTACATGCTCTATGCAACAAGAACTCATCACAGTAAATATAGGTGCTGTAAATAGTATTTCATTGCCTCTCCAGTAGTTTGGGGTATATGAAGAAGGTTGAAGAAGAATTCAGTCTGTCATGGTGTTCTTTTTTCTATACTACACTAAGACTCCCCTTAGAAAGACAGTTGCCTCTCTTCAGGTGTAAGATGAAGGCGTTGGTATTTTGACTGACCTTGCAACAATATGGAAGCACAGATCTGTCTATTGCATATGCATGAAAAAAAATTTAACTGATGACTGTCTTATAATGGACATACTGATAATCTTTTCACAAACTGGTACCTGTCACTGAGACTTGTTTATCTCAGGAGTTTTCACAGGAATTAATATGTACTGACAATTTAGGGTTTCAGTAACTTCCCATACTAGCAGATATCAGACAGCAGAACAGCCCAAATAATTTGCAGCCCAATTAATAATCTCATTTTACTGAAATACTTTATTTACATTGCTAATTCACATTGATTACATGGATTACAAGATCGCGTAAGGAAAAAATATTTCAGTTTTCGGCAGTTGAGAGAGTGGTATTACAATGATGACAAACAGGGTTCTAAAAGCAATATTGCACAGAATTTTATAAATGCACTTGAGATGCAAAAATACTTTCAAAATGCCTTTTAGTTGGTGACCATCAATCAAGGATATGTCATAACTAAAAGAGTAAGGAAGATGTTGGTGAGACCATCTTAATCTGAAATAAAAATGAGAGAGGCAAAAACCAAATATTATTCTCCACACGTCCCAGAGGAGCAAGACAGAACTGACCTCTCTTTAAGTCATTTCACAACTAACAGTAACTTTAAATACAACCTCTCTGCTCTGTCCTAGTGTTCCCTCACTTCTCTATATGTCTTATAGTGGCACAAATGCTCATTTGGTACAGATGTTTAAACTCCCCCAGTGAAAATTTACATGCATCACTAAAGTCTGTGGTGGAATCCAACTGTGTCCATGTAATGTTCCCTCTGTCTGTTCTTACCAGTATAATGGAAAGGTAAGGGGAGAGAACCGTGTTCAATTTCTTATTAATCATATCTTCCAACATAGTACATTTGTTTTGAATTTTACTAGTATGTTTCATAATTTTTTCAAACCTTATATTTCTTTTTTTCCTCTTATCCTTTACTTTTTATGCTTATCTGCAGCATCTCAAGAATAAAATTTTCATACATGCATAATTTGGAGGTATCATCTACAAAAGAGAGTAGTTCAAATTCAGCAGAAATTTGTGCATTAACTTTTTTATTTTACTTCTCAATGAAAAAAAAAAATAGTAACCACCTGGAAATTCACACCAGGTTTGCTTCTTCCAAAATGTCTCCCTCTCATTTAACAATCCATAGAAATAATAGTGTCCCTCTAGGAAGAAAAGATGGGTTTTAAAGTTTCTTTGAAATCTTTTTGCCATAGAAAAAAATTATGAGATTACAAAGAGAAGTTCCACACAGGAGAGCTTTGGTGCTGCCATTGTTTCTGTAATGCCAGAGTAGATTCATCTCTGGAATTGCTCTAATCTGTCTTTTTTGTACATATACGATATAAAAAAATATGTTGTTCTTTATAAGAGATTTATTTTTGGTACTTTTTCTCATTGTACCATCCATTCATTCACAATAGCTTGTCTTTTTCATGGTTGTTTTATTCATGTGCTGAATTAAAGTGTGTGGTGGGATAAATCTTATATCGATAAAAATACCATTTTAACTACAACTGAGAACTTTCCACTAGAATGAGTGCCTCACTGACTAAATTAAATCATGCAGGATTAAAACAACTTAGCATGGTTTTCCCCTTTTCTTCTTTGATGACTGTAAATAGATGTATCTATGTACAAAATAGAAGAGATTCAACCATAACATATAGTACAATCTGTGTGCAAAACAAGATGGATACACAAGTAGTTTTTCTTCCCTTATTTCCTTCACACAATTAAGTAGTATAGAGCAAACAAACAAATAAAAAAATCCCCCCAGATTTTCCTCTTTGCAATAAGGAAAAAAAAGCCACTAAAAAGAAATGTGAATTTTAGATGAATGACCTCACTCTTACGTGTTTGAGTATGAATACTGAGAAAACAGAACTCATGTAGCAAAGAACCTTAGAAGGTCTTTGTTAACAGTTTCTTTGAAATTTTTTAAGGTCTCCATTTTAACAGCATGGAACGCAAATAATCCAATTGCATTTGCCTATGTAGGTAAGGTTTGATTTTTCTTCAGGTTATTCATATAGAAAAATGCGTGCCACACATTCTGATCTGAAGTGGGATAGGTACCCATGCAATTAGTCTTGATTGGTATGAACTGAAACTACACTTAATCACATTATTTTTGTCTTCCTGACTCTGGAAAAGGAGAGAAGTTTTCACATTGAAAAGCCATGGAGAAATCAATCATGAACAATAAAACAGTCCAGTGGAACCATTTTGGATATTTGTTTAGTGCTGATGGACAAAGACATGAATGCTTATACACCTATAGGAACTTAAAATATCACTGTATGAATGCAACACAACCACCTGTTGTCTGTCTTTCAAGGCCACACAGACATTTGGCTCAGTTCAAAGACTGAATGGAAACTGGTTCAGTGACAGACAGGAAATTTTTTTATGAACTCAAGGTTCATTAAGGGCTTTTATGTTTTCTTTATGAAATTATAAGCAACTTAGTGATAGCTTTAACCGAAAATGTTATTTAGCATGTTAGATTCCATAGTGTTCCATGCTTCAAAAATTAAACAAGAGAGGCAACTAGTTATTCTTACGGGACACATTACTTCTGTTGAGTATGTGGGAGGAAAAAAGCAAAAAGCTCCACATATGAAGAATTCAACAAAAAAAGCTACAGAAAACATCTTTATATGACCTAAACATATCTCAATAAAACCAGGGTAACCAGAGCCGTCTTCTTTTCTTCTGCCATGATCAAGGCGTCAAAGAAGCATGTGGTAAAGGAGGGGATACAACTGTTAAGTACTCTTGTTATCAAAGTAAAATTTTAAGTAACATTTTCACATATTATATTGTAAACAGTATTTCAGATTCCACTGCTATAGTAAAAAACACTGTTAGTATGCATTTTTAAAGAAGTGTGTTACAAAATTACCATCTTGTTCTATACTGTGAGGAGTGGTGGTACACCTCAGAAACCTACAATGAACTGAATGTATGTGTTGCACTTGATCATATTTTCAGACTGGTAAAGAAGTCTGTGTAGTTTGAAGACAAACACAGTGGACAGAAATTTGGGGAAGACACACAAGTAGCTGTAAGATGAGAGTAAGATCAGAGATCCCTGCAAATACCCAAGGTCAGTTATGTACTTTTGTTAATCTCCACACTCTTCTTGTTTCAATTTTATGTACCTGTTTTGCCAATATTTGAGTTACCTTTAAGCAAGAACATTTTAAAACTTAAAACATAAAAAAATTACAAAATTATTATTTTTACTGATACCTACCACAGCCCTTCAAAATGTTTATATTTATCTCTATTTTGCATAGATACACTTCAGACAAATCTATGAAGCTTCATGTATGTTGACATTTTTCTCTGCCAAAGAGTTAGATCTTCCCTGATGTATCAGAAACATTGTCTGTATTTGCTTGTGGTAAGAAAGAAAGAAAGAAAGAAATACTTATTCTGCTAATGCACTGTAGCACCAGGACTCCTGCTTTTGAGAACTCCACTTTCAGTTCACTTTGTCCTTTCTCTGGCCTCCCTGAACTCCTTAGATACCTTAAATCTCTAGAACCGTAACTCATAACCTTGAAGATAATAATTTCTTGACATCTACTTCTGCCCTCCACATCCGCAAAGAGACAGAGTCCCATACACACACACACCCCCACACACATACACCCACAGAGCTCTATTCACATAAATCCTTTCCCAGATCCTTAAGGGACCCAGCCACACACACACACAAACCTGTGAACTCTGGATTTCAGCAAGGACTCCCTCCCTGCCCACATTAATTCTCAGTTTTGGCAGGGCTGACTTAGAGGAGTCCCCATTCCCCCAGATGCCCCCATCTGCCCCAGGCCTATTGATCTGCCCTGCCCTAGACTGGACAACTCATATCTTCACACTATCACAGAGACAAAACATTGACAGCCACACTGCTGTGCCATCCTCACACAGTCTGGCTTGCTTTGAAGGGAAAAGGAAAGGTGTGAGAAGGTGGAAGACAACTTTTCAACATTTCATGCTCACACAACCCTCAGCATGCTGTGCTTTTGGTCCCCCTGCCTTTGTACCCTCTGGGTACAATGTCTTCTGGACATCTAAAGAAGCTGAAACTTTTAGAGAGATTGGAAATGGGAGAAACAGGGAGGAAAAAGGGGAGGGAAGAAATCAAAGGCTTTACCTTTCTTTAGCTCTTTTAAGATTCATTCTGCATTTCCCAGAGGGCTCAAATTTGCTCTGGAAACCGCAGTATAGTAGTATATCTGCCACATTCTACAGGTCAGTGACACAATATTACCACTTGGATTAAAAAAAACCCACAAAAACAAAAACACATTCCAAAGCAATCACTATTTCAAATGAATTGCAAACAAGAATTGTAGGGAACTAATGAGACCCAATAGATTTCTTATTTTTAAACAAAAGGCATTTTCATTGAAACAGGAAATATTCCAAACTTGCTCATGACATAACCTTAGTATAAACACACTATAATAGCAATGTGACATCTATTTTGACAGTATTTATTGTTTCTGTTTAAAGATAGCTATTTTGATAAAATTGCCACAAAATGAACATACACTACTGTTCTGCATTCTGAAAAAAAATTATTACCTAAAATCTGGGGCTGTGTCAATCAAAAAATTCAAAAAATGGCACTTTCCTCAAAGGAGGAATAAAAAAATATTTTTTTTCTGTTCACATTCCCTATTAGGAAAAAGTCAATCTCCATCTGGCCTAAATCTCTGCATTGCCTCCTTCTAGTATGTTCCCAATGGTTGCTCATGTTGTACTTGCTGCCCTCTCTTCACCTCCTTTTAGCTCATTCACAATTTGCAGTTGCACAGGATTTTTCCAAAAGAATTGGTGATATAATTTGCCCCATATGTGCCTTGCCTATAATTTAGGTATATTTTCCTTTTTTTTTTTTTTTTTTAAAAGCAGAGTTTGCAGGGCTTTCAGCTACTTAATGTCTGAAGGAGATTAATAAATGTGGTTTTTTAGGTTTGAACAGAGCTTTAGCACTGTAGACAGGGTTTCACTGAAAAACGCCACTTCACTGAACCCCATATTTCTCATTTTTGACAACCTTTTCGTGAGCTGGTCAGAAAGTTAATGTGGTAACCAGGTTTTCATCTCTATAGTTGGGGGTTGGGCTTTTGGTCCCCTAGGTACCTCAATATAATTGATGGCTTATCTGATACCCCTGACACTGCACATTTAGAAAAACTGTCCAAGAAATGTAAGCCCCAGAGATTGCTTCATACAACTATCTCACAGATTTTTATCAGCACTTCCCCTTCCTACTTCCTTGTTCATTTCTCTGTGACTAGCAGAAAGGTGTCATCCAGTCTAACAGCATATTCTCCAAATAAAAGCATACTGGGCCAAATATTGCCGCTGCAGATGCTGGTGTAAATCCAAATTTGATTATGTCAGTACATACCTTTTATGTGCACGCTAGTGCTAATGAAGATTAGGTTTGAACTCTTTAACAAAGACAATTCATTTGTGCCTTTGAACATATTCATTTCTAAATCCTTGCCATACTGCCTAATTCTAATTCTTTTGTGGAAATGCATGTTGCACTTCTGCCATTCAGCTTTGATTGCAATTTTTCTTATCATTTGCCAAGTAGAGCTCTGATTTCCGCACACAACCTTGCTTGGTCAGGACATTCAAGCCTGTTAATATTTCCATTTCAAAGCACCTTCAGCAAAGTAGCAGCAACAGCAGCAATTCATCTCTTCACAGGATGCCATCTCTGTCTGTAATGACTGTTTCATCAATGTCCAGGACAGAATATCTATAACCCTGATCCGTGTTTTTCTTTCCTTCTTCATTCACTTTCTCCTGATCTTGAATTTTTACTTCCCTTCTGAATTCATATTAAAAGTACGGTTTTATTCTAAATATCTTTGGTAAACTAAGGAAGATTCTTTAACTTGGCTTTCAATTATATAAGGATATGACCTATCATGATGTTTGGATGACTTATCCAAACATAAAGTATCCAAGTAAAAGTTTCAAGATCATTAAATATAACATAAATAATATTTTTCTTTAAATACCTCAATCATTTTCCTTGTAATATACTCTATTAAGGTACTATCATAATGTGTTGATTTTGTGATGTTGTCTTGATATTATGTTGTGATTGCATACATCAATCAATTAGAGTTTTATTTATGTATATATTTACACAAAATATTTCTAATTTAATCAATAGAGGCTTTGCGTAATATACACATACAATAGAAAATTATGTTAAATGCTATCATCATTATTAACGTGGATTTATTTCTGGGGGAAAAAAGTGCATTCATTAGTTCTGTCTCTGCAAAACTAATTGAGATATTTTAAATAGGGTCTCCACTGAATATTAATATATAAAAGTACAATGACTATGAAGGTATTCTGTAATGTAGTGAACATAGAAGTAAGATCAACAAACTGTCTTTTTGTCCAGGAATATTCTTTATCAGGCTCTTGAGTTTAATGATATAAACACTTAATTGACAGTACTATAACCATGTCAAGGTTAATTGCATGCTTATTTTTTTTCCTAAAACAGAAATGTCTGCTATTTCTTTGTTGTGGGGTGAGGCTTTCTGGGGCACTAGTGGGAATAGATATTGCATTTCTTAAGTTTGGAAGGATTTATAAGGTGCTCCACTGAAAAGAATAAGAAAACAAGGTTTAAGAAGATAAAATGGGAGGGTCTCAGTCTTGTGAGGATACAGAAAAGTCAAAACATGTTCACACAGATTTGTTCATGGTGGTTATTTGATGCTAAGGTTCCACTTACAAGCCACTTACCTCATCAAATTGTCAGGTCTGCATTTGTAGATGTCACCTTGTGAGAATACTACAATGTATAATTCTTATGGGATAATTAATCAACACTTTTCAATAGAATTAGTCATTGCAATATGACATATTAATGTGTATTTATAATTAAAGTACTTGAACTACTGTCAGGTCAATGCATGTCGTCTACTATTTTTCAAACCATTCATAAGTCTTCTAAAAATGACCTCAGAAAAATGTTACTGTGTAGCAGAAAAAATTATAATAATCAAGAAAAAAAGTTAAAATTAAAAAAAGTATAATATAATGTGATTTTTCAGGCATTAAAACTATTCAGCATTCGTTATAAGTAATTATTGTCACTAATGTAACTGAAATGCCAAAGAAAAACACACACAGAAGTTTGCCCCAGTCATTGTTGAGTAGGATAAAACATTTAAGTAAAGAATCAATGTGGGTAGTATTCTAAAATCATCAGTGTAAGAGTCACTAATAAAATGTCAGCATGTGCTAATAATTTTCACAGTCACCAAAGATACTTTAGTTGTTTGTCATTATAAATAAATAAATAGGATGTCTTGTAACTGTTAGTAAATATTGACATCTTGTATGTATGTGACATTTCACATAACAGACAAAATAAATTACTTCAGACTGTAAAGTCCAAAACCTGAATAATACTTTTTAATGTGGTGAATGAAATATTTAACAGATGAAGCAGAAAAACGTTTTTCTGCAGTACAACTACATGGGAAGATTAAAAACCCGTGGATAGTGAGAATTCGCTGTTAAACAACCTCTTGGCAAATAATAACCCAGAAGCTCATTTGACGATTCTGTAAACAAAAGAAATCTTACTAGAATCAGACACTTGGGAATCATTAAAGGAAAGGTACAGGCACAATTTTGTGGAATTGTATCTTGTCATCAAAATGGTTTTTATATCTATGTTCTTGTTCTTTAGAGAAAATAACACTTCATTCTATGTTTTAACAGTATTAGCATAAATTATAAAGTCTGAATGAAATTAAGTCATGCAACTAGTCATAAAACAACCCTTTTTTTTAGAATGTTTTCTTTTTGTTTTACTATTTTCTATTTTTCTTTCTTGATTTTTTCCTTCTCTTCAGAACTGTGTTGCTGAGAAGTGCTTTCACTCATTTTTTTATGAAAAGAAATATTGCAAATGTAATCTGTCCCTCAGAAAGAAAAAAAATCAACATTATTTCAGTACAGCTTTCACTTGAACTTGGGGACTTGTATTACACATTTGGCAGCAAAGTTGTAACAGATGCCATCTCTAAGGTCCTGAACCTCAAATTTTGGAATTTATGTCTTTCCAAAACAATAAAACATTTGATTTGTCGCTAGAGTTTCATGTAGAGATTCTTTTTTATTCAGTTTTTCAAGCAATAAACTAGATATACTTTTTTATTCTGACATCCATCATCTTCATGTAAATCCTTTGCAGTCTGTTCTTAAATAGTTCTGTGCTGTGAATTTAAATGCACTTCAAGTTGTATTCATCTTTTTACACTTTTATTCCCAGGAACAATTGAAACTTATGCTGGAACTTTATGCTACAGCACATAATAAAGCTTTGAAGAACCTCAGATATCTTACCAGTTCCTTGATTTAAAGTGTATATTTTACTAACCTGCATTCTAGTGTGTTTTCTACTTTATGTAAACTTTGGAGATACGCCACAGTTCTAATTGAAACGGTAGTTTTACCATCTGGACCTGGTTTGTTCAGAAGTACAGGCAAAATTAAACTGTTCAGAGTATGAGAGACAAGATCAAAGGTTAATCTGTACCAAGCAGTAGAGGTGGGTCAAAGAGCTCAATAGCTGGAACTGCAACTTCCCTACATATTACATCCTTCTGTACTTTAAAGACCTAACCTCAAGTTCATTTAGAGTCATAGGAATTTACACAAGGCTAAAATGTTCCTTTCATGACTCCTTACCTGTATTCAAAAGATTTATCAAGTGTGTGGTCAGCTCTTATTCTGAAGCCTCTACTCTTACCAAATTTTTTTTTTTTTTTTGGAGCTCTTAATGTACCTATGCACATCTCAGGTTATGGTTCCATAACTCAGCAGGAACCCTGTTAGTAAAACTGGCATTCAGTTTTCATCCTGTGAAGGCTGTAGTTCAGGGTACAAGGTAATCCGTCATGAGTCCCAAGTAATGGTAAGAGTCCTCTAATTATGCTTCACTGGAACAGCTCGGCAAGCAGATGGTGGATCCTTACTCAGTCTGTAATGAAACACTCATTGACCTCAATGGTGTAAGTAATGTGCTAAATTAACTTTTTAAATCTGGACATTCCTTGTAAGATTCTGCACCTTATGCAAAAAATGGTTTCAGTTTTATTAAACATTTTAGAACCTACAGATGTTCAATACTAACTGTGGAACTGAAATGCATTCTGGTAGCCAAAAGGTTGACATACAACACATTTAGAAATACTACACAGCTCATGAAACTTGCCTATATCTGTAGTTTTCAAAAAAGGTGACAAATGCTTCCTTTGCAGAAGGCTATTTATGTAATGTTCATTTATTTATGTAATGTTTATCACTCTGCATACTAAGTTATTCTTAAAATACTTCTAAGTCTGTATCTAAGTGGAGTACAGGTATATTTCTCTAAACAGACAAATGGCATGCTTGCTTTCGTGGTTTCTGGAGCCATTGTGCTTTTATTTTCACTCTTAAAAATTGCTTTATATGAAAAAGTGCTTTTATTTTTACTCTTAAAAATTTTCTTTTCATGAAAAGTATCTTCCTGTCTGTCAAGACAGATTTAATATCAGAATTTACTCACAAGAGAATAGCTCCTATAAAGAGATCAAAAATAGCCAGAGTCTTGGCAAAAAGTGTAGCTTCCTGAGCAATACTAAGAAAACCACTACTATTCATAGTTTATTTGATCTTGGTTGGTTATTTGTCATGTGTTTCTGCTGTTTCAGCATCTAGTCTCAAACATAAGCAGAGATTGAATAAATTGGATATATTTCCTTGAAGATCAGTTTTGCCAGCTCATTTTTATACTGCAGCTGGGTCAAAATGTTTTGCTTTAAAATTAGAGCTGAAATGTCCATAGACTCTCCAAGCCACATCCAACACAAAACAACAGCTGCTGAGTTTATCTACTAAACCATGGAACAAGTGGCCATTAAACCACTAAGTTCCAGCCATTCAGTTGGAAAGTTAATGCACCAAAACTATGTTAGTATCCAAGCCAGACAGAATTATACTGGAAAGGACATTGATAACTTTGGCATGTTGAGTTTATCTGAAAGTAAGAAAAATCACAAGAGGCTTTCTATTTCACAAGTAGGAAACACTGGTTGTTCATGGCTCTGCATATTTTCAGCTACATTATCCCTTTTACCACTCTCACTCTCTAGTATTTTAAAAAGAACTCAGCATTAATATTCTCAGACAGAATTTCCCTGGAATTCACCTCCCATTTTTAGTTATAAGTGGTCTGTTTTCAGAAGATTTCAACAGATTCTATACCTAACAATTTTGAAAAATCAGACCATAAAAATCTACTCTATAACAGCATTGAATCACTTCAAAATATTTTACCTGAGGATGACTCCCAGCAATTTGAAATCTGTCCCAACTATTTCAGAAACCACTTATAAATATCTGGTGCTGATTTACAGCGTTACATTCCTATAATTAGGGTAATAGTACAGTAGAGGCTGACAGTGAAAAGCCTAGGTGAACAACATGTTAACTAGCTTCTTTAATAGTTGGATGAAAAAAATTGAAAGTAAAGATCTTAGAAGTTTGCCATACAGCTACTGAGGAAAAGATATATATCACTTTACTTTTTCCACCTTAAAGATACCTATAGCTTCAGCTATAGATGTCAAATGAAGACTCGCCAAAGAATAACTATCTAATAGATAAATGGCCTAACCCACTGCTGATAGTATTTCTTTCCCTGTCTTGTTTATGGAAGAATCCCAGGCTCTGAACTTATATTAGACATTTAATTTTTGGATGGACAGAGAAAATAAACTGTATACATTGGTGGGCAGGTTTCCCCTTTCTGTGCTTCATCATCCTTGTCTGTTTGCAAAAATGTCTCAGGGTCTACTGAATTAATCTTTTTAAATGACCGAAGATTCTTACATTAAAGATGTTATTTAAATACAGAGTAGTATTATTATTGAAATAAATTTACACTAGAGTCTTGCTTTGTACCTCATGTTACATGAAAATAGGTCTGAGTTGCCTAGGGAGAAACACTGGATTGGGAATACTGTACTGTGTGATAATAGACAGAGCTAAAAGGCAAACACCTGACAGCTTTCTGCTGGCACCTTTGTCTTCTGTAAAGTGAGATGGTTACTGACCTTTCTATACACTGTTTTTTTCCTACTATACTCTTTCATAGTAACTAGTTGCATATATATGAGTGCTAATGAAAAATGGTGACATTTCTGCTATTCTCTTCCTAATCCTCATTTGACAAATTGAGAGTCCTCCCATTAATTATTTTCCCAAAGTTCATACACAATGAGAAAACTATGGAGATTGGGATATTTGAGTGGAATGGGTTCGAGTGGTGGTTAACACAGAATAATGTGGAAATATAAGGGAAACTCTACACTTCTATATGCAGCCTCTGAATTTCTGTACTGACTTAAAATATCCTTTGTATCCACTTGTCTTTAAGATTCACTGTGCTTTGGAAATGGCATTACTCTCATGATTCTGACACCTTCACAGTTATAACTTAAAACATTAAAAATTAAATGAATGAAGGAAACTAGAAGAAAATGAGAGGAATGGATTGTATACATTCCCATTTCTTAAGGAGAATATTCACTAAGACTTTTCAAAACATATCCTTTTCCTAAAATGGAGAACTTTTCTATGCAAAGGAGTCATTCCGCCAGAGGGTGATGAGCAACATTATACAACCTTTAGCTTCACTTGCTATGGTCAGCTGAAACTAAAAATTGCAAAAAGATAAAGTGCTCCATTAAATCCTGTTTTATTGTATAAGTGCCCTTATGAAATTGTATGACTATACAATAGCATTATATCAGGCTAGAATTAAGGCTTACAACAGACGCTAAACTACAGCATTACAGTGACCAGATGTAAGGCTTATTTAAAGCAGGTTTCAGAGTGAAATATTTATGAACTGATTTAAATACTAATGAACAGGCACTTCTATAGCTGTCACAGTAGCAGAAGGATAAATGTGTTACATAGGAATGTCTATGTCATGTAGCTGGCCATTTTTCAGTAGTCACAGACACATGTTTTCTCATAACACAGGCAGAAGGTGGGCAATGAAGTAGGCAAGAAGACAGTTACACAATTAGAAAAGTTACCTTCCCTTTTCCTCAGTGATCTTATTGGCTCCCCAAGTATTTTTCCACTACTTCTTTAGTCCTCTCACCCTTTTGCCTCTTTCAGAAATTCACAGTTCCATCTGTGGAGGTGTCAATACTGTCAATAAGACTTATTCCTAGTTTTGGTCAAGGCTGCACACTGCATGAATATTAGTTCACTCACAATCTCTACTGGGATTTCTTCCCTCCAAAAGGAAATTGGCCTAGTGGACAGGAGAGGCATTTACTGATTGCCAGCATCAATTTTTGCTACTTTCAAGAGGGAAAATCCCAGTCCTCCCAGTCCTCCAAAATCCCAGAAAATCTTGCACCTTCTCCAGCACCCTGCATAGCATGTCCCACACTTCTCTATACGTATCTGGGGAGTCACCCTAAGCATTTCTGTGGAACACCTCATACTGCCTTACTGTTATCACTGGCACTTAGCTCTAAGAAAACTTCAAGACATAGGAATTATGCCTCAGGGACAAAGGCAAGTCACCTGGGACACAGAATAGTCTCAAATCTACTTTTTAAAAAGTTTTCAGGCAGTCAGTTTACACTAGGGAGAGTTGGCAAATGAGAGAGGCCTGCCCCAGGTTTCTTTCAGATGTAGTGCACAAAGACAATATCGACATAACAGGAGACCAGCAAGAACAGAAAGTCTTGTGAAACTGATCCAGCAGTTCTACTGTAAATCTCATCTTTGATTATGTTCTACTGGTAGATGTAGGACAACGAGGCCAAATCTCCTTTTTGCCCTTCACTGGTTTTAGTCTTACTATTCTAAATAAATATAAAAGTGATTATTTTTCAGTTGCAAAAGGAAGTAGATACAGAAAATGTAACATAAAGGATAACTTCTAATATAAAGGATAACCACTACGTGCAAAATTATTTAGGGAAAAAATTCAATTGCAATTGTTGGGATTTTTTCCTTGCTCTCCCCTTTTGAACATTTTCTTACTTCAAATTTAAGTTCCTGATTCCTTAATTATAAAATTATCATTTTTTTTCTTTCAAACCAATGGAATGTAATTAAGACATTAGCTAAATATTACACCTGCTATTAAACATTTCTTCAATTCTATGAGGCACCCTAGTAACAGAAGCTAATGAATTGGTAAAAATAGTAAAGTAAGCAAAAAGTTTACAGAACATATGCATGATCTGTCAAAAGTGTTAGCAGACTAATTTAAGAATTTTAACTCACACCTAGTGACAATGACAATATACTTAGGATGCTGAATAATTTATTTGTCATGTCCAGATCATTTCCATCATAAAAATATCCACTTTATTAAATAATGAATATATGCAGTTAAGAACATCATCGTGAGGATAATTCTTACTGATAGATATACTGGCTAAAAACTCTTAAGGAACCCAAGTGCCTTCCTAAGAGGAAGGTAACATCCTTGCTTAAAGAAGGGTATAAGAATATTTAAATTACTAGATTTGAAATATTGAACAAGGTAACTCTTTACTGATTGTTACAGAGATTTTGAAATAGATCTTCACAGTGCACAACACTGCATAGAGACTGTGTGCAGGTTGAGAGTAGTGTGACCTTTGACCAGATGTGGTACTGAAGTCAAAATCTCCAACAGGATGGTTTGTCTTCAGCACTCTCTCACTTACTAATCTAATTAAACTAATTGGTTTTATTGTTTAATAGAAGAGAGTGGTTTATGATCAATAAAGTGCTGGTTTCGTCTTAATTATTGATCCTTACTCATTAATATAGAGTTTTCCAGCTTCCTATTAACTCTGCTAACAACCTTGGAAGAACTTTGACATGTCTCAGAATTCTGCTAATGTCACAGGTTGCATCACTACCCTAAGAACATACTCTGTTTAGACCTTATGGAAATGCCACATTCTGTTGTCCCTTCAGTATATGTTATGAAAGCACTTTCTTTATGCTAATGTTTTGCCTTTAGCACTTTTTTATCTGTTTGTAAGCAAATACATCTTTGTGCAACATGCAAATCTCCATAGGCAAACATTTTAATGCCACTTTGTAACCATTTCTATGGTTATGATGCAAAATGGATGTGGAATAATATTTAATATTATTTTGGCTACTGCATTTACAGGTGTGAATGAATACGCAAGAGGCTAAGCAGTGGAAATCCAGTACCTGGCTTAGGAAGTCACGGACATAGAATTGGGTATTTTTATAAATCTTGATTTTACAAACCAGGAATTATTAAATCTTTCTGATACTGCTTATTCAGCGAGTTCTTATTAATTTCAGATTAACTTCTTTGATCCCATGAAATGTTCCTGCAACCCATTTCAAATTAAAACTGCATGCAGACTTCTCTGACTCAGTAGGTCACCATATCCTCCACTAACTCCTGGAACAAAAATAAATGTAGTTCAGAGAAAGACACTTTTAAATTTTTGTTGTTTTTTTAGGAAGAATAATGATGATTTCTTAAATGACTCTTGTAGAGAAAAAGGCAGAGTAAAGCCTACATGCATGAAATGTGTCTAGTAGAATAGAGCTGAAAGGATACATCAGGAAGCTGAATGTCTCATCTAAAGGAATATGGAAAGATGGAGCCATACAGGAAGAAGAAAACAGACTTTATGAATAGAGGAGTTTGAAGGATCTAAGAGAAGGACTGAAGAAAAGAAAATACGAGGAAAAATAGAGATAACTCCTGAAAGATCAAGGGATGCTTCAGCAGCAGGTATTCAGATAATGGGCTCCATTGTATTTATACTGACATATTCATAGTGCATGCTAGACAGACTGTGTTTTGGCACTGACCCCCGTCACAATTGTCCACTTATCACCCTCAAGCAAAACATCTTATCTTGGATATAGGACATTCACATGCCTGTTTCTCTATGAGTTTTTGAGAACTGTCCTCCATCACTCTTTTGTCCCAAAGCTCATGTGTGTGTCAGTGGCAAGAGAGACTTCAAGGAGCTTTCAACAGAGGAATGGGAAAACTTTACATCACTGAAGCAGGGTCAAACTGTCTTACATTTTTTGCTGTACTCAGCCTCAAGGCAGTCAGTGAACAGCAGGCTAAGAACAAAACTGAATTGCAGGTGCAATCCTTTTTATGATCAGGCACACCCCATCAGAGCAGAGTCATATCAGCATCCAGTGGTAAAACTGCATTGTCAATGGATGTGGGGTGGTCAGCAGTTCGCATGTTCATTTCGTAGCAGGAATTGCTATTTTTATTTATGAGACCTATGTGGAAGTTGGACACACAACTGGAGAAACATAACAAGTTTTCCATTATCAAATCTGTGTTAGCCACTGGTTGTGAGAAGACACAAAGAGCTATCCATTAAGTGGCTCACTTCTATTCGGTTGTCATCTAAGACATTCAAACAACTTTCACTGCTTTCCACAGAAATATTGCACCAAGTTGTGCTGTAATCATCAGAGTGCATACACAGAGTCCACTAGAGAGGTCCACAATTGTTACAGATTTAGAGGGCGTTTAAGTTATCACTGGCTATAAATGGAAAATGTATATAAAGCAGCATCAGCCCTGTGGTTTTTTGAAAGAATGAGATATGTTCTGAAAATCTATTCAGTTCCTGTCACCTAAGTCTAATTCAGTGATAGATGGCTGTCAAGGCAATTCAGTGAGAATAGATCTTGTAAAGGAACTGTCATATGTAGGCCATCTGCAGCTACATTGTTAGTACCACCTCCCTTTCCAGATCTGAAACTATTTTCACTTGTTTATGCTTATTAATGTGAATCTCAAAATCCTCTTTACCATCTTTTTAAAAATCTATTTCTCTCCTGTTTAAAATACATTCTGCAGGTAATATCTTCCTTTTCTTTCTAAATTTATTCTGTTTCTAAAACTGTATGCCACAGCTTGGCCATCACAACTCATTTTGGCTGTTTTGAAGGTCTAATGTACACTCCATCTCTTAAGTGTCTGTATGCCCTATAATCAAGTCTTATTGTGCCATTTCACTTTCCCCCTCTCCCAGCTTTTTGACATATGCTTAATTATCATCTTCTATTCTATGGGGGCTATCAGCAACACTCAGATTTAACAGATGCTCCTTATCCAGGATAAAAGACCTAGACAGATAAAAACCCACATTCCAAAAGGAAACACACCACTAGAGCAAGAAGTTCTGTTGGTAAAGTGATTGATAACATTTGGCCATTTTAATTATTAACTTATAACTATTTATATGCTAAATATATAACAAATCCCATAAGCATGTACAAGATTGTCTACAGGACAACATGAGATAAATCTTTACCCTTCAGCAAGTTACTAGAACTGGTTTAGGATCTAGTGCAGGGACTGCATACACTGAACTAATGGAAACAAGGAAGAAGTCAAAACTCGCTGCCATCTTTGTTATATTTCAAAACTATTTCAATCCAATATAATAAAATAAGTTAATTTTTTATTAAAAAATCCCGGGAGTATTGTATTCTTATTTGTGAATATTTCCAGACTTGGACTTGAATTAATTGATTATTTATCTTTTAGTGTATTTATATTAGTTATCTTTAGTTTATTTAAAAAAAAAAAAAATCTGCTTTTTTTCTCATTGATTTTTTCGTAAGTATACCTAGAGCTTTAAAAAGTTGCATAAGTGCTGTACTATTATAAAATGAAAACATTGTGATTTCCTTGAAAATCTTCTGTTATAATTCAAATTATACACTATTTTTCTCACTCTTTTTCATAATCTGGTATGTAAATAGGCTTAAGATCAAACATATTTGCTCACCCTTTTCAATTCCTAAATGCTATTTCTTAAGGATTAGAAATTTAAATCAACTCTTATTATTTGGTTGTTTCCCTATTAGTTAGTCCTTGACTTTAACACAAAATTAGCCCATTGTTGATGTGACACTATCACAGTTGAATTCAGTTCCACTTTTCTTCTACACTTCAGAAGAGGCACAATAGAAACTACAGCAACTTCTTTAGCATCTAAGATTTGTGTTAGTTAACATAATCCTGACTGCACAATTAGCTGAATCAAAGAAAAACACACTGAGTACTTCACTGTTTCCTAGCTGCTTGAGGAGGTCCCCCACCTACAAGGGCAAAAGACAAGTCTATGAGGCAGAAGACATACACTTGATGAAAACAGACATTATTACAAATATCTTGTGAAAGGGAGCGGTTAGTTTTCCAGATTAAGTTTTCAAGGATTATTGAAATGCTGAGATGCATATCATTCATTTGTTTTGTTTTAATTTCATTCTTTGACACCTTGAAATCATTTTTTCACTGAATGAATATATTTCAAATATTAATGAATATATAGGGCCTTTGGAAATAAATCACAAGTCATAAATTTCCCCACTTTATTCATTCAGTACAAACTGCTCTGCAATGTCATTGGAAATCTCATGATCACCAGAAATGAAAAGTCATAATCTTTGAGTCTAGTTGAATTATACTCAGCAAAGGCCTAGAGAGTGTAAAAGGGCAAAGGTAGTTCAGCACAAATAACTGAACCTTTTAAGTTCCCCAAACTAACAAAGAGTCTGCTGCTCCTGCACAAAGCAGAACCTCTGAAGTTTTAGAAATCTCTAATCATTGGTTCTTGAGAATCCACTGAGAATCTGGTGCTTTAGACACAGCCACTACACATGTGGGTAGTCTACAGCCCACTGAAAATTCCAGCAGAGATTGTTCCAGGAGACATTGCTTTTTTGGTCCTTTAAGATTGGATTTTGATCCTTTTACAGCAGTGCAAAAGAACAACATCAGGATTAAAGACCTGTCTCATTTACTATAATGTGTCTTTATCATATTTCATGTTTCCAAAGCTAGTCTGCGTGCTTAGAACAGAAACCACATCTCTCTGCTCTATTATATAATTTTCCTGTGCTTATATCTGCTCTGTTGTGTTGATGTTGATTGCTCCTCCTGCCTGCTACTACGCTTTAGTTCTCTTAAAACACTGTTCTAGTTCTCTTAAACAGCGTTTCTAGTACACTAGGTGGTTTCCTTTAAAGGCTTCACTGAGAGTGGACACCTTATTTATGCTTCCTTTCTATTGTAGACATAGTGGTGATTTTTAAAAACCCTTCATCAGAACCAGTAAGAAAACATATTGATGCTTTTACCTGTAATTGTCTCCTCTTCTCCTGAAACAGAAAACTTACCAGCATTGCACATCTCATACATTAGCACTGAGATAACATTTAAGGCAGTTAATTCAATTTTTTTCACCTTAGAGTTGGCTATCTTTTATTCCTCCATATCACTTTCCTAACACTAACATCACTTCATTCTGAACAACTCCATTGGCTAGCACACTGCAAATCAGGTAGGTGAACTTCAGTTTTCTCCATATTTTTCACTCCCTGTGGGATATTGGTGCTTAATCTGTGAGATGCAACAAGATTTGTTTCAACTTAACTGTTTTAGAGCTTGCTTGGTCTGTTACTCTTGTCAGATTGTCTTTGTATAAAATTTTCAGGGATGTCACTTAGTGGCATAATGTCTTCTAGACACTTGCCTCTGGCTCTGCCTTTCCTGTTTTTCTTTTTTTTTTTCCTTTTTAAAGCCTATACACATCTTCATTAGTCTGACAGTAAAGGTGTGACTTAGTCCTATTGCTTTCTTTGAAGCAATCTTATCAATTTTTTGGTATTTCAATTCTAAGCATTTGTTTTCAGTTTTGCAGTTCTAGTAATCTGATCCATGATTTTCAGTAATGACAATGCTTTGTTTTAATTCCTAAGGCCACAAACTTTTTTTCTCATTGCACAGTATTGTTTTCTTACTCTCCTTACGCTTTTTGCGGTATTCAGTCATTGAGTTTAACATTTGACCATCTTCCTTTGAGAGGAGAAGCTACATCTCCTATTTTATACGTTTACAGTTAGCTTATTCTAATTTATGTTTTCTTTCCTGCAGTCTGACTTACATTGGGGAACGTGTATAAAGTTGCATACAGAATGACAAGATAATTGTTGGCTTTTCTTTGGTACCTCCTCCACTCCAGAAAACACTAGCCCACCTAATAAGAGATTAACTAGAGCACAGAACAATGTCTCTAGTTTTCTGACCAGAAATGGTATATGTTACTGTAATTTTTTTTATTGATGGAGATAGCTGCCATCCCGCACATCATGGGTTGAGACTTTGAGGAATGTTCCACCTTGGGGTACTTTTTCTAGTTTCAAACTAAGTCCCACCTTCCTTACTAAATAAAACTAGAAAAAAACTAGAAAAAAAGCCCATGAATGCCTTCCATATGTACTTCAAGAAAAACATTGCAGTAAATTGTTTAATGTTATGAAAACATAATAATTTTACTGTAACTACAGAATTTTACAAGAAGGGCAGTAGAGAAAGAAAAAGAATTCATGTACGATTTGCTTTGGAACTTTTCTTCTTCAAATGGACTGAGTAAAATTATACTGACTTACCAAGAAGCTAAGGAACATGATAATAAAAATTATTATAATGTCAAGTTAAAAATGAATTAGATACAATTTTGTGCTCTTCCAAATTAAATTGTGTAATTTCTTTGAGCTAGTCTAGGGTTTTCAGTTTTCTTGCTTCCATTTGAAAACTGGTAATTCTAGTTTTATTATTATGTACATAGCAGTTACAGAATACAATTTATGGGACTATTCCATAAATTAGAAAGTAAAAACTGAAAAGCAAAACCAAACCTACTGTAAAACTTTCATTAAAGAACTCAGCAGGCTAGTCCTCTTTCATGTGTATCAATAACATAAAGAAACTTTTCTTTTTTCTTATTTAATCTCACAAAAATGCCTGAAATATTAATTTATCCTTTTCTTCATATAAAAACACTTAAATGAGTAAAAGTTTGTCCCAAAGGAATAAATTTTATTAGGGACTGGTTAAAAAAAACTTTTTTCATAAGGAGTTTGTGACAAATAGAAACTTCTTGTTTTCTTTTGTTTTTCTGACTGCTTTGCAAAAGGAATTGATTAATTTCAAGGTAGTTAAATTTAAAGGCAGTTAAAAATAAGAAATGAAATAAAATTTGTTGCAAAACAGTAATCTTTTCATAATACAAAATTGCATTTTAAAAGCTTACAATGAGAATATGTTGAATTATTCATTCAAAACAATGTATCTTTGAATTTGGCCTCTCAGTGTGGTTGCAAATTGTCAATGAGCACTCATGAACCTTATTAATGCATTTTGTGGTTTAAAATTCTTTGATGGATTACACATATGAATATATTTATGCATATAGATTATATGTGAACTCTCAGCTTTATTAATTTATTCAAATATTCATAACTTCAAGAAAATTACCTTATCTGATTTTTTGCTTTGCTTATTTGTTTTAAAAATAAAGATAATAAAGCTTCTTTACACATAATACAGCTTTCTTTACACAAGGCCTACAATACCAGTATAAGTACTAAAATAACATAACTATAGTTGGGGTTTAGATGCCAAAGTAATATTCTGCAGTTTTTACTCTTTCATGAGAAGATAGTAAGTAACATAAAGAGATTACTCTAATATGGAAAAAATACATGTACAAAAATAACTTAAAAAAATCCCCCATAACCACATGTGATGGGATTTCCTAGGATGTTTGCCATTAGTATTTACCTTTCTTTTGGTAACCTGAAGGCTGGAAGTAAGAATAAAGTGTGTACATATCTTCTGTATTTTTTTTCTGATGAAACTTTATTTTTAATTTCTTTTTGTAAGAGTCATAAGATTTGCACTACTTATGTGGCAGCAATCAGCTTTTGTCTCCATTTTTTCCAGTAATGTGACTACATGTTTTCACGACCAAGATGATAATGGAGCTGCTACTAGCCTAGAGCTTTTTTACTTAATTTTTCCTACAAACTTCATGAATTAAATTAATTGGATTATTTATTTTTCCCTTTAAGTTTTTTTTGTACCATCACTAACCTTTTTCCACATTCATTCATCACACACAGTTGAACCATTGCTGTTTGCACAGGCTATGTTTTCCAAGCCTTCTCAATTTATTTGATTGTCATAACACCAGCAAACAGGGAACTGGGAGCTTGTTATGCTATATTAAGCATGATTTCACACATCGAACACTCTCACTAAACTTATGAAAGTTTTACTTCCTGTCATTATTCTCAGTGTTTTCTGTCATTTGCAAATTTTAGGTGTGTTATTGGTCCTAGTTGAAGAGTAATTTTTTTTTGTTAAAAACTGAATCTAAGCTTATGAATTAATTATTTATGTATTTACTGACATGGTATAGTCATGATATTGTTTGCCTCATTAAGCATTTAAATTTCCATGTTGATAAGAAACTTGTCATGTGTGGCATATTTCACACATCTACAAAGAACAATTCTTTAACCAGTTAGACTCTACATTCTGTAAGACCCCAAAACAAAGCATTCCACAAAACATTGGCTTAGCACATGCAGTTTAGCAAAAACCAACTCATCCAGTATCTAGCTATCCAAAATATTAAGAAAGGAAATTAGAAGAGGAAGAAAAGAAAGAGAGAGAAAAAAGGAGAGATATAGTTACCATTGCTAGATCCGCTATAAGCCCAACTATGGGAGCATAGAAATGGTGGGTTCAAACATGTGGAGACTGTGCCTATGGTTTTATGTGCTCTGTACCCCCCACCCTCCCCCTCCCTCTCCCCCACAAGAGGCCACTCCTCCCAGAAGGGATTTCCAGTCCACTGGCCCCTTTTGGTCTCTGGAGTGGGGTGAGGGGTGTTGCTCTCACTGTGCCAGCCAATCTAAGCCTGGCTCAGGGGCTCCAGCGTGTGGTGTAGGCTGTGCTCCCAGGCTGCCAGGGTCACCTGGTGAGTCTGGAAGAGTTGTCATATGGGACAAAGCATGACCTCACCTCTGTGAAATTTGTCTTATCCCCACACACACGCTCACACCTGAGTTGCTCTGAGCCAGTATAATAATCCAGTGTCTCACACACTCCTGTGCTGGTTTCATCTGGGGTGGAGTTAATTTTCTTCATAGCAGTGGTGTTTTGGATTTCTGCTGGAAATAGTGTTAGTAGGTTAGGGAGGGTTTTGTTATTGTTGATCAGTGTTTCTCCAGTGTCAAGGACTTTTCTAATCCTTACACCACCCCACCAGCAAGGAGGCTGGGGGTCCACAGGAGCTGGGAGGGGACACAGCCAGGACAGCTGACCCCACTGACCAAAATGATATCCCATACCATATGGTATCATGCTCAGCATATAAAACTGAGGAGAAGGAGGAGGAAGGAGGGATGTCCACAGCGATGGTGTTTGTCTTCTCTGGTAACTGCTATATCTCATGGAGCGGGGCTTTCCTGGGGATTGCTGTACACCTTCCTGCTGGTGAGAAGGTCTGAATGAATTCCCTGTTTTGCTTTGCTTGTGTGCATACCTTTATCTCATCCCACAAGTTTCCTCACTTTTCCTATTCTGTCCCCCATTCCAACAGAGGGGTGTGAGCGAGTAGCTGTGCAGTGCTAGGACACTGGCTGGCGTTAAAAACACAGCAGTTTGTTAGGATTGGTCAGTATTATGTCAACTTATTGACACAATACCTTTCTCTTTTGTTTGTAGGAGCCTTGCATTAGTCACACAATTAGCCTTTCTTTTGAGGTTCTCTCCAAGTTTTCACACTCATGGATGATGCAGATATGCACTTGCTCTTGGATCATATACATTGTCCTGATATTTGTAGTTATCATTATACATTTATATTTATCATTATAAGTCATCAGAAGAAGGATAAGGATAAAAAAACTGTATTCATTTATGACCTCAATAGACACAGTAAGGTCTCTGTGCTGCTTTGTCAGTACTGTATCTATTCAGGTTTATATTGTTTATATAATACTGTAGCGAACTAAATAACATTTTAAGAATTCAGACAATATTTATTATTATTTATTTTTATGAATGCAGTGTGAATCCCAGTAAAAAACACTACCTATTTTATCTATACAATTACTCTCATTACTGCAGAGCAATAAATCCCTCTAGAGATTTCAATACAATGCCAATATAGATGTCTCTGATATGTGCATTGAATGAGTGCTCTCTCCCTCCCCCATCATGAGTAAGTGGCTGAGTCAAGATGTATCACATACACAGGATTTTGTGTGAACTTTCATTATATGTGTGAACTGCCGCTATTGCAATTTACTTCTGCCTGGCTTCTATAACAAATATGTGGTTTCTTCACCTTCTGTTCAGTGCACTGCTGGTGCAATGGGTAAAAGACAGCTATCTACCCTCCATGGTTAAAATTGCTGAACTCCAAAGAAATGAAAGAATGCCATTTCCCAACCACTGATTTATGACCACCTTTAAATTTTTGCTAGTGTTGGGATGTTTACTAGTTTTTTGTTTCTTCTTTTTTCTTGTTGGGGTTTTTCTAATGTCAAACTTTCTGTCTATTTGAGAAGTACTCTGTTCTTATCAGAGGATCTTGGGTCAGCTTAGAATTACCTACATGACTCTGACTTTAAAAATTGAAGCAGGATTAATGATTGTTGCATTTTTCCATTAATCTGATTTTACTTGGCTTTCCTTCCCACCACTCTTTTACACATTCACAATGATCTTGTGCCACAGTCACTGCAATTTAAATATTTAGATTTCTCAGTGTTTTGTAGCCATGGAACTGTATTCCTGACTGATGCACTTAACTTTAGACAGGCATAAAATAAAACTTATAAAGTTACAAAGTGTTTGCAGAAACCATGCTAAGATTTTATTTTTCTGTAGAAATAGCAACTTGAATCTCCTTCTATCTAGCAGTCTTTACTTAAAAGCAGAAAACAAAATTAGGAAATTAAACTACCCCCAGGTTTCACATGCAGTTTTATGGTCATTTAACATTTTTTAACCTGTTAGTTTGTTTGTTTGTTTTTCTTGCCAAGCCTTTCCCTGAGCTACAGATGCCATTTCCTATTCAGCTGTTGCTCTGTTTCATACAGACACCCTGCAGATCATATGGGTAACATTCCAACCCAAATTGAATAATTTGAGTAAGAAATAGCTTCTCAAAATCTGTTACTGTTTCCTTTGCATTCTTTACTTTATTCAATTTGTTGGCTGTTTTGTTGGTTGAATTGTGTTTTTTTTCTTTATTTTTAACTAATAGTTCAGATCCTTAATACAGACTAAAAAATTTTTGATTTTAAACCTGTAGTCTCAAAAATGTTGTTACATCTAAAACAACCAACATCCAACCCAGCTAAGCCATTTCTAATTTTTATTGTTTCATGTGTGATGCCATTGCATTTGTTCATTGTTTTCATTCATTGCCAAAAAAGGAAAAATTGCCACAGAGGTAATTTGTCTTGCTATATTACTTCAGTGGCAATTTTTCCTTTTAAACAAATATTACCACTTTAATGTTCATTTTAAAGGAAAATCTTTGAGTTTCTTCCCTTCACAGTATTTAGAATTTAGAATCAATAGTACCTTTCCATGTGGCCTGAAGACAATTTATTGGAACCTTTTAGAACTCTCAATGCTTTTTTCAATTCAAATAAATAATTCAATGTGGTAGAAAGAAAATGATTGAAATAATGCTGGCCAAGGGCTTCCCATTATCTTTGGGCAAGCTTGAAAACGGGACTTATGTACATACTACTTTATCAATGAGTCTTTAGACCCAGAGATGGTTAACATAAATAAAACTGCCTTAGTTCTTCGTGATTTTGTTTGCTTTACAGTGCTAAGCAAGTTAGGAAAGCAGTCTTCAGCAGTACAAAATGAGGCCAAATAGGATGGGTTTGTCATGGTTTTTCATGAAAGCCTGCCTGCACCTTCCCCATTACACACAATGCTTTTTCACACACCATTTTTAGAAGTATTCCCAGTGCTAATTCATATACTGATACTTTAAACAAACAAAAACGTATTTCTTGTCTTATCGAAAAGATTATTTTTATAGTTTTCCCTTTGATGATTGTGAACCTGTCTGCTTTTGCTGTCTGCTGGAAACCTGGAGGATCTCTGAAAAAGAACACAACAGAACTCTGGGGACCTGAGCAATTTGAAGGTCTGTTTTTCTTTATTTTTCTTGACTTTCCTAGAGATTCTAAAGCAGTGAAGTTGTTCAAAAGCCTTACAGAAAATGTTGTGTCTTAGAATACTCCTGCTGTGCTTTAATGGCTTAAATTTATCCCCACGGTGTCTGCAATTAGTGAACAAAATCTAAAATTATCTAATTCTGAAAAACTGTCTGATAGATATTTTATATTTTTAACAAAATGACCTCTGATCTGTGAAAATCATATCACAACTCCAGTATAATGCATAAAGATGTTGTTTATATTTTTCATTAGACTTTTAAGTTGAGTAATTGAACAGGACCACTTTACAGTTGTATGGACATGCACCTTAGAAAGATGAATGAATCCTTGTGGGTCATTTCAGCTACCATGTAGTATCCCTGGGGTTCAAGTGTTTTCTATTTTCTCTTTCTGGCAGAGTTTTGTAAATTGGAGAATCTTTACTCTCATCTGTTCATTTATTTACTATCATAACAACTGGATTTTATATTGAAAATTAGTCTATTCTGAAGCTTAAATATCATTTCATACTTTTTATGGTTTCTATATTCCAAGTGAAAACTAAAATTTATGATGCCCTGGAGATACCACTTGGTTTCAGTCCTTCAAAGAGAAATGTTACATTAAAGACAGTGTTGGTAGCCCTGCAGCGTATCAGGAATTTATTATGAAATATAAACTGCACAAGAAACAAGATTTAACAGTGAACACGGGCAAGGAACTGACACAGTGTATTTATTTTTTGGTTTAATGTGGAGTTATGAATATTTATTGTATTTGCGGAAATTGCAGTTTCTGAGCATAAAATAATTTTTAATAGTTGAGCTGCTTTTACCAAAATGTAATTCTCCATCTCATGTCAAGTTCTCAAAGCTTTCTGTGTATATCACCATTCAGGAAGTTGCTAAACACCTCCAGGGTGTTCATCAGCTGTCTTGCAACAGAAAGATTTATCCTCTGCTTTTTTTAATATAATAGTTTTATAAATTCCACTTAATAAATGCAGCACATTTTTTAGTACCACTCTAAGCAAAAACAGCAAAGATTTTCCACCAGTTGATATTGTGTGGTTTATCTTTCTCTACCAAAGACAGCTGCTCATGAGCACCCTTTGATTAATATGAGAAATCCCTGATAGGGAACTTTCATCTCTGATATCTATTACATTAGGGTCTTGTAGTTGGAATTGTGTCTCATCATCTGAGGCTCAAATCTGTGCTCTCAGCACTGCATCTACAGATGGACAGTCAACAGATGGACAAATAGAAAATACCAAGGCAAATGGAAAAAAAAAAAGCAAAGCTAGATCAAATGGACAAGTGCATCTGAAAAATAATATATTAAAGTTTAGAGAACCAGGCTACATCAACATCAGCAGAACCACTAACAGAGAGAACAACTGAACTACAATCCTCGTAGCGTTTTGGAAAGAGTCGTCATGGCACAATTAGAATAGGAATCATTAACAGTTCAGAAATGTTGATGAAGACAGTCAGCAAAACTGAATGACTAACAAGGACAGGCCAAACTGTGTCTGCTATAATTATGTGAAATAATGATTCAGGTATATATGTACAAATATGACTTAAGAAAATTAGTTATCTTAAAAAGAAAAAAACAAAACAAAAGAAACAACAACAACAACAACAACAACAACAACAACAAAAAACCCTGAAGCAAAGAATGTTGAAAGCCAGTCTTACAAGAATTAAGAAAGACATAAGTAAACATATATTGCTTTTAATAGTGCGTGAAAGAAAAAGAGGGGAGTGTTATGTGAATATGATGTTTAAAAGCCGTATTACACTACTGCATCTGATTATACTAAATTATTGTATTCAACATAACCTGTGTCTGCACTGAAACACTAAAAACTTCCTGGAATGTAGTAATTGCAATGTAGGTCTATAAACTTCTGCACCCCTTGAGGCACAGTCTCACAAAAATTAGGGTGTGAGGGCTGTTGATCACAATTAAGAAAAGGTTAATTTGTATATTTGACAATAATTTCTTAAATTTCAGAGATATAACAAAATGTGAATAATACACCTAAATATGACGTGTCCTAATAGCACCAATCTATCAGTATTTTTAACCTGTTATCCCTTTGCTATAAAGCTATAGAAAGTATGTTAGTTCAACATCATCTTTTACTAATAAATTGTTTTCTAGTACCATTAGTTTATTTCTTTATCCTAAGATTAGAACTACACTGTTTTCAGGTTTAATCACAGGGGTGTGGAGATGCTCTATGAACAGAGAGTCAGTTGCCACTGCATGAGGAGATCCTTTGGCCCAAAGGAATCCTTTAAAAGTCACAGTAATCTTTTCCAGTTGATCGCTGACTAAGGTCTTTATAGAAACGCAGTTATGCTCAGTGACTCAGAGTTCAGTTTCATAAATGACCATAAAACAGTAGACAAAGGATTAGTATGCTACAAAGAGAATCTAAAAGAGAATCTAAAGAGAGAGGTTTTTTGGTGGGGTGGGGTTTTTTTGTTTATTTTGACTTTTTTTGTGTGTTTTGGGGTGGTTTTTTTGTTTGGTTTAGCTTGCTTTGGGTTTTGTTTTGTGTTTCTTTTTGTTTGTTTGTTTTCGTTTTTGTTTGGGGGTTTTTTTAAATCTAGTCTTGTATCTTTCAAAGATATCTTTATAACCTTGAAATTCATGATGTTAAAGACACTCAGCTGTGTTAAAATACCTCTAATTAGCAGCCTTGCAAATCCCTGGTACAATGATAGACTGTCCAAAGATGATAGCAAAATACCCTGATGGAACTTTATCAATCAGCTTTTTTCTCCCAGGATCCATTCTGACTTACAGAGGAACTGTGAAAGTCTTAGATACTCCACAGGAGTGCAATTTTGAACAATAATTTCCATTATTTCAGAGGAAATTCTGCACACAGAGTGTAAGAGTTGGACTAATATTAGTATTTATAGCATGTGATTCACTGCAACACTTAATTTTTCAAAATGAAGTGTTATTTAGTCTCATAATAAAAAATACAAAAGGCAGAAGTTAAACAACCAGGCCAGACTGTCACAGTTTTCCCACACAGTAGCGTATGACTTTAACACAAAGGTATTCTCCCATAGGAAACAACCAGGACAGAACCTAGGTAATGTTAATTCCACTTTTTCAAATGCTGAAACGCATCCCCTGGAAAACTTATGTGGCCCCAGGATTTTCCTATTTGTGTCTCTTCTAAGAGGCTGTGAGTACCTGCAGGGCAAAACAAAATCTCCAGAATTATTTAAAACAAAGATACAGACTAGCAGTGGAAAATTTCAATGGTTTTGCTGCTGTCAATAGAGCAAGCGTCGATGTTTTCCTGTTTGAGTACTTGCATGACTCAGAATTTCTCCCTAAACTGTCCTGCTGCTTTTGCCAACATGCTTTTTGTTTCAGAGTGTTTTAAATAGCTATCATTTTTTGGTCACATTTTTGCAGAGTTTCTTATAATTTCACTTGTTAACATTCAGGCACAATAGCAAGCACAGATATTTTGTTGGTTTACATTATTCATATGTCCATTCAGCTATTTGAGATGGTGCATCTTGTATGACCTTACTGCATCTCATGACTCACTACTGCCTTAAGAGCAGTTACAGGAATTTTCATTTAGTGAGGAAGTGCAGACTGTATTTCTTTTATTTGACTAAGCTGTTTCCTATTACTTATTGTACTCTCTTGACAGTAATAAATTTCATAATGGTTGCTAGATTTCAAATCAACTATTACACTATCTAGATGGAACAGTAAATCAATAATGGATGATACATAAATCATGTCAAATAGTTGGAATGCAAAGGTTTTTTTGCCTTAAGGTGTCACACTCAGCAATCACTGTAATATTTATTGAAAAAATAGCAATGCTATTTTTTCAAAATGCTATGAAATTAATAATAAATTGGCATTAATATATTAAGACATTTTCATAAGCAAAGAGAACAGTTACGGGAGGAGAAAATGTACTTTATTATGCACACACTTAGTGATCCTTATTTTTGAAAAAGTAATTAATTAATGTGCTTTATCACATACCTTGTTTTTTATATTTCTTTTGAAGCTCTCACTTTCAAAACCAGATAAAACTGGATTCCAGTTTGGTGAACTACTCTAACAATAGGAGTTGGTATTTGTATTTCAATAGCTCTTGGTGCTTCATAGTTCTGCTTAGAAGGTTTCTAATGGGATAATTTCTCATGTATTCATCTTTATGTTGTACTCAAAGAGAAACATAATAACTGCACAGTAAACCTTGACATATGGTCAATATGACCAGAAAATTAAATGTTGGTATAGACAAAATAAAAAATAAAGCTCAATTCTGATTCTGTGCTTCATGCTGCACTTATTCTCATTGGCTAAATCAGAGACTGAAATTTACAAATATTGCATAATCAAGCCCTAAATTGCATATTGGAAGGTGGTACTCAAGTATAACCCAATTTTCTTAACTTCATATAATGAAGCAATATACTCCCAGGTTCTGTAGTTCATTGACGTTTTAGTAGTCAAATTTCTGTCTTCCCATATTCACTCTTCCCTCTTCCCCATTCCAAAAGGTATAATAGATAGAAGTATAATACTTACTGCTGATTTTCTTCAAATTTCTATAAAATAGATTTGGTAAAAAAAAGGATCAAATCAATTAATTAGTAGTTTGCTGAGATATTCACTAGGTATCCACAGAATAACCAATCATAGTTTCATATCCTTAAAACATTTTCAAGGTACTCAGAGCTTCCTAGATTAGTTAGCTTTGAAAAAAAAAAAAAAAAAGGAAATGAGTGTGGGTATAAAACCCCAAAAGGTTTCTTATGTTGTCCTTTTCACTGCAGAGAAAGAAGGAAAAAACATCATGCTTAGAATTTATTTCTATGGTCTGTCAGTAATGGCACAGAAGTCATGAAAACCTTTTGTTAGTAAAATTTAGCTACTTGTTTTCTAAGACACAGAACAAGAAAGGGATGTAATTTCTGCAAGCAAATTCATCTGATTATTAATTTTTGTTGATATGCCTCTGGGAAATGTATTAAGTGGTCTGTCCTGACATGTTTCAAGATAAATACCTTTACTCTTCCCAAATTGTTTTACCAGCCACTAACTGCTATCATACACTAGAGTCAGGCAAATTAAAACAGGAAAAAGCCCCAGACATTAAGCAAAGAGAAGAAAAAGTCCAATTTTGTGTTAAATTGATTAAAATAATCCTAGTTTCCTCAAATATAAAATATGAGAAGAAATATGGAAATCCACCAGTAATGACTTTTTGAGTTTTTTTTCCTTTGGGTGAAGTAGCATAAGTATCTGCTAAACTGATACTTAAAATAATATACAGACTATGTATTGCACAAAATATAGAAATACACAGCATTTCAGAGAGTTCTTATTTGATTATTACCCTGTTACTTCTATCAAAACATTATATATTGAAAAAATATTTAAAGTTATGTGCATCATAATATACTAGATAAAGTCTCAGAAGTCTCTTTTCTTTGAATAATCTTTAGATTTTTACAGATGAAAGCTGAGTCTTACCTAGCAAAGGAAGCTTGAAATACTTAGATACACATTTCTGTCCTAGAAGCATCATGAAAAGAATCTGCTTTTGCAAGTTGTTTGCTTTATGATACAATGTACCAAATGGCTTGCTGAAAAATTGGACAAATTCCAGTTGAACAGCTACTATTCAAATTGATAGTGACAGCTCATTCTGAAAAAAAATGTTATTTTCAAATGATTGATATGAACTCAAAGGGGTGTGAAGAACTGTAGTGTTCATATTGCTCATGAGCTGTTGACAGTTTGGCACATCTCTAATGCTGATTAGAAACAAGCCAGGACACTGTGGTTTGCATTCACATTAAGCTTACAGACCACATTATTTTATTCATAGGAACACTCAATATACTAAAATATGCCAAAAATTTCAGAATCAAATGACCTTTGTATCAAGTATCTCAATATGTATGATAACAGTATTGAGTGACAAAAAGATAGTAGGAGAATCTTAACAAATATTAATTAATCTGAGAAAGTGACCTTGGTGATATTCAGTTCCCTAGTGAAATGCTGATGTTTTTAAAGATACAGTAAAATTAAAAAAAAAATTGAAGTTGGAGCTGTGAAAAACTTGTGTACATTCTTCATGTTTGAGCTGCAAATAAAGGAGCTGGCACTTAAGAATCCTTTTCTAGTGTTTATTTATACAATTCATATTTAACCTGTGCAAATGTTAGTGCTCCTAGAATTATTTTTTTAAGAGCTTTTTGTCTGACAGCCTTTCTTTATGGCAGTGCTGGTACAGGCAACTAAAAGAAAGTGTCAATGTTACTTCTCCAGCAGGTCATTATTTCTCAATTGGTTCTGCAAAACATCAACATCAGAAAAAGCAGCTCTCACATTCCAGTTACAAAACTACTGGGATATCTGTGTTTTAAGGCAACTCTGATGTATTTCTCTAAGATACTTCCTATTTATTAAGAGATCACTGCTATTATTTCACACTGGTCCTGGCCACAGCAACTGCAAAGTGATTAAGAGCAAAACCTTTGCTTATTGAAGGAAAAGTGCCAGAAAACCTTAACTCTGGACACGAGGAGAGAAGACTTCAGGTTGCTTGGGGAATTAGTGAGTAAGATCCCCCGGAAATATGCTTTGCAGGTACTGGGGTCCATCAGGTGTTTTTGAAGGTGCTGGTCACTTTTTAAACATCACCTCCTAAGGGCACAGGAACAGGCTATTCTCAACTGTCAAAAATCAAGCAGGCAAGGGAAGGCCGTCTTGGCTGAGCAGAGATCTTCTCTTGGAAATAGGGCAAAAAAGAAAGGTGTATGCCCAGTGGAAGCAAGATCAGGTGACATGGGAAGAATTTAGAGATGCTGCTTGTCACTGTAGGGAGAAAATTTGTCCAGTCAAAGCTGAGCTGAAGTTGAAGCTGCCAGAAATCTGGAGGACAATAAAAAGAGTTTTTTTCAAATATATTAATGGCAATAGGCAGTACAGAAATATCATTGACCCATTAAAGGATGAGGCTGTTCACCTCACAGACAGGGACAGAGACAAGGCAGAAGTGTTTAACATTTTCTTTAGTTCTGTTTTCTACTTGGATGACGGACCACCAGCTGGAGGACCCTGGCTGCGAGAATGATCAGCTCCATGTCAACCCTGAAATTTTTCAAGTTCTTCAGCTGGATCACTACAAATCTATGGAACCTGATGAGAATCATGCCATAATCCTCAAAGAGCTAGTTGATACCATTGTAAAACCTCTCACAATGATTTTTGAGTGGTCTTGGGAATCCAGAGAGGTCCCAGCTGGCTGGAACCTGGCAAGCATTGTCGCAGTTTTCAAGAAGGGCAAGAAGAACCCTGGAAACTACAGGCCTGTCAGTCTCACTTCAGTGTTGTTAAAGTTATGGAGTAGAAAACCCAGATTCACTCTTCTCAGCTTTAGACAGTACAGACCAACAGCTGCCATCTCCCCAGCTGGGATGCCTTCAGCTGCTTAGCAATGGGGACCTTAGCTAACCTGCCTTAGCCTAGCAAGGCCTTCTTGGCCTCCTTGTAAGAGTCCTAGCTTTTCATCCTTTGGAAAAGTACATTCCAGTCTTTTACTGAATGTTTATTTGATGAAAAACTGCACAAACTAGCTTGGGGGAGAAATCCAAATCCGAGTCTATCCCTCCCTCAGGTAAGTGCTCTACACACTGAGCTAGAAAGTTACGGTCTGATGAGTCTTAAATTATTTCTGCGCAGTGGCACAGCTTTGGGAGGAAAATTACCTGAAGTCTGATTGTTAGGTGTTCTCCTAGGAAATTACAGACTTTTTCTAACATCCTAACACAAAGAAGGGCACTGAAGTGCATGTGAGAATGGCCTAACATCAGCTTGTTCTGCAAATCTGCCATCCCTCAAAAGCTTTAAAAGAAAACACAGACTTTCTGCTTTCCAGTGGAAGAACAGATATACATCAAGCCCCACGAAGCTCTATGAATTCTGAGCTAATCTAACAACTCCTTCAAGGTCTTGCAAGGTAATAAAGTCAGCCACAGGCAAATTAAATTGAAAGCCTTCTCTACCTAACACCTGTTCATGTTTCCAGATAAGATAGTTTAGACCTTTAATGCACTGGCTCTGAATATGAATTGCTTTGTGAGGACTCACAGCTCTCTGCATGAATGGTCCAGGACATTTTGAAAACTAATATGGGTGTAGAAATTCCTTTTTTGAAAATGGATAACCGAGAGTCAGCTGATGCAGTGCTGCACTTCACAGAAGCGAGTATACAGTTAAAAAATGTTGCTAGATGCTAATCTCAGACACTTTTTTTTTTTTTTTTTTTCCAAAATCTGGTTCTTCATTTCCTTGGAAATATTTCCAATTGTTTTCTTGTTCTTTGAACTTGAGTGTGACACTGTATTTATTGAAACTAAAAATATTTTAAAGATAGTTCTTTTACATGATATTTTATTAGATATCTATTTTTAATAGGTAAATGAATTTATCAGTAGAGTTTCACTTTGCTTTGACTACCAGGATTATATTAGAGGCAGGAGGAGATCAAATCTTCAATAATGATTTAACTTCTGTTCTTTCAAATCATGGTGGGATTTTGTCACTTTTTCCAAGGGCTACTATGTATCTTTTGTTAACATGGTTGAGTATTTCAGAAGAAACAGAATGTGAGTCAAAAATGTACTTTCAGGAGAAGAAAATAAAGATAATGAACTACTGTATTGTTTGTGCTATCATGTTTCCAGAATCTACTGTGACTAGGGAATTAATTTCTAGGGGGAAAAAATTCTGCAAGTGTTTCCATAATGCTATATACTTCTGAAATATACATTTGGTCTTTTTTTAGGAATAGCATACATTAAACATACAGTAATGTTCCTGACTGTATGCATATCATACAAGCACACACACATATATAAAAAGAAAAATATATGTCATGAATAAAGATTAAAACAGAGAAAAAGAAATCAGAAAAATGAATTCGAAATAAACTGATGTTGTCTAATTTAGCTCTTATAAATAAAGGAACCTTACTATTTTTAAAAGCCTAAAATGTACCAACAACTTAATTTTTTTAGATTTCTTTATTATTCATGCTTTTTACATTTTCTTTTTTATTCAGAAGCTTTCCTGGCTAAAGCTGACAAAAATGTACTTTCTCACATGCCTCATCTTATGGGTATGACCTCACATTTGCCCATGCCTCTGAGATGAGAGTTATCTTCTTGCCTTTTATGCTTCTCCAGAATAGTATATAGTTATGCTGTTTGGAAACTGTTCCTACATTCAACTTTAAGAATGCCACACCAAAGCAATGAAGCTCTCTCTTAATTACTTATTCTGAAAATTTTTTGCTTACTAATGCCAGTAAGGAAAATGCAGTAAAAAAAAGAGAAGAGAAACTACCATTAACTATCCTTGATCTGCTTACACCAAGATTTAATTTGAAAATATTTTATCTTTCTTTTTTTTTGTGCCTTGCTGACAACATGCTTGCAAGATGCAGAAGATAAAGTTTAGATCTGGGATAT